>NW_026542610.1:3415000-3442019 GCF_028750875.1 Macrosteles quadrilineatus
TAGCCTCTTCTAGTATGAGGATGGATGGGATTTTCAGTAGAGCGCGGGCGATAGCTATCCTCTGTTTCTGGCCCCCAGACACGGTAACTCCTCTCTCCCCCAGAATGGTACTGTAGCCATCAGGGAACTGTCGGATAAAACTGTCAGCATTGGCCAGCCCAGCAGCCTCGTACACCTGTGACAAAGATTAATTAAATTAGTAATACCAAACTAGTGACAGGTAATACAAACAAAGTAACATAGAATCAAACCAGCTACCTTCTGATTACAAGGCGAGTACAGCAGTACTATAATCACTCAACCACCAAGCTGACATAAAAATCGTCGTCGTCGTCGTCGTCGTCGTCGTCGTCGTCGTCGTCGTCGTCGTCGTCGTCGTCGTCGTCGTCGTCGTCGTCGTCGTCGTCGTCGTCGTCGTCGTCGTCGTCGTCGTCGTCGTCGTCGTCGTCGTCGTCGTCGTCGTCGTCGTCGTCGTCGTCGTCGTCGTCGTCGTCGTCGTCGTCGTCGTCGTCGTCGTCGTCGTCGTCGTCGTCGTCGTCGTCGTCGTCGTCGTCGTCGTCGTCGTCGTCGTCGTCGTCGTCGTCGTCGTCGTCGTCGTCGTCGTCGTCGTCGTCGTCGTCGTCGTCGTCGTCGTCGTCGTCGTCGTCGTCGTCGTCGTCGTCGTCGTCGTCGTCGTCGTCGTCGTCGTCGTCGTCGTCGTCGTCGTCGTCGTCGTCGTCGTCGTCGTCGTCGTCGTCGTCGTCGTCGTCGTCGTCGTCGTCGTCGTCGTCGTCGTCGTCGTCGTCGTCGTCGTCGTCGTCGTCGTCGTCGTCGTCGTCGTCGTCGTCGTCGTCGTCGTCGTCGTCGTCGTCGTCGTCGTCGTCGTCGTCGTCGTCGTCGTCGTCGTCGTCGTCGTCGTCGTCGTCGTCGTCGTCGTCGTCGTCGTCGTCGTCGTCGTCGTCGTCGTCGTCGTCGTCGTCGTCGTCGTCGTCGTCGTCGTCGTCGTCGTCGTCGTCGTCGTCGTCGTCGTCGTCGTCGTCGTCGTCGTCGTCGTCTACATTTACATTTACATTTTACATATTTACATGTTACATTTTAACATTTTTTATGATCAAGTCTTTCCCTTGCAACTGACCTGGTAGCCTCTTCTAGTATGAGGATGGATGGGATTTTCAGTAGAGCGCGGGCGATAGCTATCCTCTGTTTCTGGCCCCCAGACACGGTAACTCCTCTCTCCCCCAGAATGGTACTGTAGCCATCAGGGAACTGTCGGATAAAACTGTCAGCATTGGCCAGCCCAGCAGCCTCGTACACCTGTGACAAAGATTAATTAAATTAGTAATACCAAACTAGTGACAGGTAATACAAACAAAGTAACATAGAATCAAACCAGCTACCTTCTGATTACAGCAGTACTATAATCACTCAACCACCAAGCTGACATAAAAACTTTTACTCATACCAGTACTCATAACGTTTTTAATATGTTACATTTTAACAAGTTACCTTTAAGCATGTTACATTTTAAAAGGTTACAATTTTACGTGTTACACTTTTACATGTTACATTTTAATATGTTACATTTTAACACGCTACATTTAAGCATGTTACATTTTAAAATGTTACATTTTAACACGTTACATTTTAACATGTTACATTTTAACTTCTTATATTTCCACATGTTACATTTTTACATGTTACATTTTAACATGTTTTACGATCAAGTCATTCCCTTGCAACTGACCTGGTAGCCTCTTCTAGTATGAGGATGGATGGGATTTTCAGTAGAGCGCGGGCGATAGCTATCCTCTGTTTCTGGCCCCCAGACACGGTAACTCCTCTCTCCCCCAGAATGGTACTGTAGCCATCAGGGAACTGTCGGATAAAACTGTCAGCATTGGCCAGCCCAGCAGCCTCGTACACCTGTGACAAAGATTAATTAAATTAGTAATACCAAACTAGTGACAGGTAATACAAACAAAGTAACATAGAATCAAACCAGCTACCTTCTGATTACAAGGCGAGTACAGCAGTACTATAATCACTCAACCACCAAGCTGACATAAAAATCGTCGTCGTCGTCGTCGTCGTCGTCGTCGTCGTCGTCGTCGTCGTCGTCGTCGTCGTCGTCGTCGTCGTCGTCGTCGTCGTCGTCGTCGTCGTCGTCGTCGTCGTCGTCGTCGTCGTCGTCGTCGTCGTCGTCGTCGTCGTCGTCGTCGTCGTCGTCGTCGTCGTCGTCGTCGTCGTCGTCGTCGTCGTCGTCGTCGTCGTCGTCGTCGTCGTCGTCGTCGTCGTCGTCGTCGTCGTCGTCGTCGTCGTCGTCGTCGTCGTCGTCGTCGTCGTCGTCGTCGTCGTCGTCGTCGTCGTCGTCGTCGTCGTCGTCGTCGTCGTCGTCGTCGTCGTCGTCGTCGTCGTCGTCGTCGTCGTCGTCGTCGTCGTCGTCGTCGTCTACATTTACATTTACATTTTACATATTTACATGTTACATTTTAACATTTTTTATGATCAAGTCTTTCCCTTGCAACTGACCTGGTAGCCTCTTCTAGTATGAGGATGGATGGGATTTTCAGTAGAGCGCGGGCGATAGCTATCCTCTGTTTCTGGCCCCCAGACACGGTAACTCCTCTCTCCCCCAGAATGGTACTGTAGCCATCAGGGAACTGTCGGATAAAACTGTCAGCATTGGCCAGCCCAGCAGCCTCGTACACCTGTGACAAAGATTAATTAAATTAGTAATACCAAACTAGTGACAGGTAATACAAACAAAGTAACATAGAATCAAACCAGCTACCTTCTGATTACAGCAGTACTATAATCACTCAACCACCAAGCTGACAAAAAAACTTTTACTCATACCAGTACTCATAACGTTTTTAATATGTTACATTTTAACAAGTTACCTTTAAGCATGTTACATTTTAAAAGGTTACAATTTTACATGTTACACTTTTACATGTTACATTTTAATATGTTACATTTTAACACGCTACATTTAAGCATGTTACATTTTAAAATGTTACATTTTAACACGTTACATTTTAACATGTTACATTTTAACTTCTTATATTTCCACATGTTACATTTTTACATGTTACATTTTAACATGTTTTACGATCAAGTCATTCCCTTGCAACTGACCTGGTAGCCTCTTCTAGTATGAGGATGGATGGGATTTTCAGTAGAGCGCGGGCGATAGCTATCCTCTGTTTCTGGCCCCCAGACACCGTAACTCCTCTCTCCCCCAGAATGGTACTGTAGCCATCAGGGAACTGTCGGATAAAACTGTCAGCATTGGCCAGCCCAGCAGCCTCGTACACCTGTGACAAAGATTAATTAAATTAGTAATACCAAACTAGTGACAGGTAATACAAACAAAGTAACATAGAATCAAACCAGCTACCTTCTGATTACAGCAGTACTATAATCACTCAACCACCAAGCTGACATAAAAACTTTTACTCATACCAGTACTCATAACGTTTTTAATATGTTACATTTTAACAAGTTACCTTTAAGCATGTTACATTTTAAAAGGTTACAATTTTACATGTTACACTTTTACATGTTACATTTTAATATGTTACATTTTAACACGCTACATTTAAGCATGTTACATTTTAAAATGTTACATTTTAACACGTTACATTTTAACATGTTACATTTTAACTTCTTATATTTCCACATGTTACATTTTTACATGTTACATTTTAACATGTTTTACGATCAAGTCATTCCCTTGCAACTGACCTGGTAGCCTCTTCTAGTATGAGGATGGATGGGATTTTCAGTAGAGCGCGGGCGATAGCTATCCTCTGTTTCTGGCCCCCAGACACGGTAACTCCTCTCTCCCCCAGAATGGTACTGTAGCCATCAGGGAACTGTCGGATAAAACTGTCAGCATTGGCCAGCCCAGCAGCCTCGTACACCTGTGACAAAGATTAATTAAATTAGTAATACCAAACTAGTGACAGGTAATACAAACAAAGTAACATAGAATCAAACCAGCTACCTTCTGATTACAAGGCGAGTACAGCAGTACTATAATCACTCAACCACCAAGCTGACATAAAAATCGTCGTCGTCGTCGTCGTCGTCGTCGTCGTCGTCGTCGTCGTCGTCGTCGTCGTCGTCGTCGTCGTCGTCGTCGTCGTCGTCGTCGTCGTCGTCGTCGTCGTCGTCGTCGTCGTCGTCGTCGTCGTCGTCGTCGTCGTCGTCGTCGTCGTCGTCGTCGTCGTCGTCGTCGTCGTCGTCGTCGTCGTCGTCGTCGTCGTCGTCGTCGTCGTCGTCGTCGTCGTCGTCGTCGTCGTCGTCGTCGTCGTCGTCGTCGTCGTCGTCGTCGTCGTCGTCGTCGTCGTCGTCGTCGTCGTCGTCGTCGTCGTCGTCGTCGTCGTCGTCGTCGTCGTCGTCGTCGTCGTCGTCGTCGTCGTCGTCGTCGTCGTCGTCGTCGTCGTCGTCGTCGTCGTCGTCGTCGTCGTCGTCGTCGTCGTCGTCGTCGTCGTCGTCGTCGTCGTCGTCGTCGTCGTCGTCGTCGTCGTCGTCGTCGTCGTCGTCGTCGTCGTCGTCGTCGTCGTCGTCGTCGTCGTCGTCGTCGTCGTCGTCGTCGTCGTCGTCGTCGTCGTCGTCGTCGTCGTCGTCGTCGTCGTCGTCGTCGTCGTCGTCGTCGTCGTCGTCGTCGTCGTCGTCGTCGTCGTCGTCGTCGTCGTCGTCGTCGTCGTCGTCGTCGTCGTCGTCGTCGTCGTCGTCGTCGTCGTCGTCGTCGTCGTCGTCGTCGTCGTCGTCGTCGTCGTCGTCGTCGTCGTCGTCGTCGTCGTCGTCGTCGTCGTCGTCGTCGTCGTCGTCGTCGTCGTCGTCGTCGTCGTCGTCGTCGTCGTCGTCGTCGTCGTCGTCGTCGTCGTCGTCGTCGTCGTCGTCGTCGTCGTCGTCGTCGTCGTCGTCGTCGTCGTCGTCGTCGTCGTCGTCGTCGTCGTCGTCGTCGTCGTCGTCGTCGTCGTCGTCGTCTTCGTCGTCGTCGTCGTCTACATTTACATTTACATTTTACATATTTACATGTTACATTTTAACATTTTTTATGATCAAGTCTTTCCCTTGCAACTGACCTGGTAGCCTCGTCTAGTATGAGGATGGATGGGATTTTCAGTAGAGCGCGGGCGATAGCTATCCTCTGTTTCTGGCCCCCAGACACGGTAACTCCTCTCTCCCCCAGAATGGTACTGTAGCCATCAGGGAACTGTCGGATAAAACTGTCAGCATTGGCCAGCCCAGCAGCCTCGTACACCTGTGACAAAGATTAATTAAATTAGTAATACCAAACTAGTGACAGGTAATACAAACAAAGTAACATAGAATCAAACCAGCTACCTTCTGATTACAGCAGTACTATAATCACTCAACCACCAAGCTGACAAAAAAACTTTTAATCATACCAGTACTCATAACGTTTTTAATATGTTACATTTTAACAAGTTACCTTTAAGCATGTTACATTTTAAAAGGTTACAATTTTACATGTTACACTTTTACATGTTACATTTTAATATGTTACATTTTAACACGCTACATTTAAGCATGTTACATTTTAAAATGTTACATTTTAACACGTTACATTTTAACATGTTACATTTTAACTTCTTATATTTCCACATGTTACATTTTTACATGTTACATTTTAACATGTTTTACGATCAAGTCATTCCCTTGCAACTGACCTGGTAGCCTCTTCTAGTATGAGGATGGATGGGATTTTCAGTAGAGCGCGGGCGATAGCTATCCTCTGTTTCTGGCCCCCAGACACGGTAACTCCTCTCTCCCCCAGAATGGTACTGTAGCCATCAGGGAACTGTCGGATAAAACTGTCAGCATTGGCCAGCCCAGCAGCCTCGTACACCTGTGACAAAGATTAATTAAATTAGTAATACCAAACTAGTGACAGGTAATACAAACAAAGTAACATAGAATCAAACCAGCTACCTTCTGATTACAAGGCGAGTACAGCAGTACTATAATCACTCAACCACCAAGCTGACATAAAAATCGTCGTCGTCGTCGTCGTCGTCGTCGTCGTCGTCGTCGTCGTCGTCGTCGTCGTCGTCGTCGTCGTCGTCGTCGTCGTCGTCGTCGTCGTCGTCGTCGTCGTCGTCGTCGTCGTCGTCGTCGTCGTCGTCGTCGTCGTCGTCGTCGTCGTCGTCGTCGTCGTCGTCGTCGTCGTCGTCGTCGTCGTCGTCGTCGTCGTCGTCGTCGTCGTCGTCGTCGTCGTCGTCGTCGTCTACATTTTTACATTTTACATATTTACATGTTACATTTTAACATTTTTTATGATCAAGTCTTTCCCTTGCAACTGACCTGGTAGCCTCGTCTAGTATGAGGATGGATGGGATTTTCAGTAGAGCGCGGGCGATAGCTATCCTCTGTTTCTGGCCCCCAGACACGGTAACTCCTCTCTCCCCCAGAATGGTACTGTAGCCATCAGGGAACTGTCGGATAAAACTGTCAGCATTGGCCAGCCCAGCAGCCTCGTACACCTGTGACAAAGATTAATTAAATTAGTAATACCAAACTAGTGACAGGTAATACAAACAAAGTAACATAGAATCAAACCAGCTACCTTCTGATTACAGCAGTACTATAATCACTCAACCACCAAGCTGACATAAAAACTTTTACTCATACCAGTACTCATAACGTTTTTAATATGTTACATTTTAACAAGTTACCTTTAAGCATGTTACATTTTAAAAGGTTACAATTTTACGTGTTACACTTTTACATGTTACATTTTAATATGTTACATTTTAACACGCTACATTTAAGCATGTTACATTTTAAAATGTTACATTTTAACACGTTACATTTTAACATGTTACATTTTAACTTCTTATATTTCCACATGTTACATTTTTACATGTTACATTTTAACATGTTTTACGATCAAGTCATTCCCTTGCAACTGACCTGGTAGCCTCTTCTAGTATGAGGATGGATGGGATTTTCAGTAGAGCGCGGGCGATAGCTATCCTCTGTTTCTGGCCCCCAGACACGGTAACTCCTCTCTCCCCCAGAATGGTACTGTAGCCATCAGGGAACTGTCGGATAAAACTGTCAGCATTGGCCAGCCCAGCAGCCTCGTACACCTGTGACAAAGATTAATTAAATTAGTAATACCAAACTATACCTTCTGATTACAAGGCGAGTACAGCAGTACTATAATCACTCAACCACCAAGCTGACATAAAAATCGTCGTCGTCGTCGTCGTCGTCGTCGTCGTCGTCGTCGTCGTCGTCGTCGTCGTCGTCGTCGTCGTCGTCGTCGTCGTCGTCGTCGTCGTCGTCGTCGTCGTCGTCGTCGTCGTCGTCGTCGTCGTCGTCGTCGTCGTCGTCGTCGTCGTCGTCGTCGTCGTCGTCGTCGTCGTCGTCGTCGTCGTCGTCGTCGTCGTCGTCGTCGTCGTCGTCGTCGTCGTCGTCGTCGTCGTCGTCGTCGTCGTCGTCGTCGTCGTCGTCGTCGTCGTCGTCGTCGTCGTCGTCGTCGTCGTCGTCGTCGTCGTCGTCGTCGTCGTCGTCGTCGTCGTCGTCGTCGTCGTCGTCGTCGTCGTCGTCGTCGTCGTCGTCGTCGTCGTCGTCGTCGTCGTCGTCGTCGTCGTCGTCGTCGTCGTCGTCGTCGTCGTCGTCGTCGTCGTCGTCGTCGTCGTCGTCGTCGTCGTCGTCGTCGTCGTCGTCGTCGTCGTCGTCGTCGTCGTCGTCGTCGTCGTCGTCGTCGTCGTCGTCGTCGTCGTCGTCTACATTTACATTTACATTTTACATATTTACATGTTACATTTTAACATTTTTTATGATCAAGTCTTTCCCTTGCAACTGACCTGGTAGCCTCGTCTAGTATGAGGATGGATGGGATTTTCAGTAGAGCGCGGGCGATAGCTATCCTCTGTTTCTGGCCCCCAGACACGGTAACTCCTCTCTCCCCCAGAATGGTACTGTAGCCATCAGGGAACTGTCGGATAAAACTGTCAGCATTGGCCAGCCCAGCAGCCTCGTACACCTGTGACAAAGATTAATTAAATTAGTAATACCAAACTAGTGACAGGTAATACAAACAAAGTAACATAGAATCAAACCAGCTACCTTCTGATTACAGCAGTACTATAATCACTCAACCACCAAGCTGACAAAAAAACTTTTAATCATACCAGTACTCATAACGTTTTTAATATGTTACATTTTAACAAGTTACCTTTAAGCATGTTACATTTTAAAAGGTTACAATTTTACATGTTACACTTTTACATGTTACATTTTAATATGTTACATTTTAACACGCTACATTTAAGCATGTTACATTTTAAAATGTTACATTTTAACACGTTACATTTTAACATGTTACATTTTAACTTCTTATATTTCCACATGTTACATTTTTACATGTTACATTTTAACATGTTTTACGATCAAGTCATTCCCTTGCAACTGACCTGGTAGCCTCTTCTAGTATGAGGATGGATGGGATTTTCAGTAGAGCGCGGGCGATAGCTATCCTCTGTTTCTGGCCCCCAGACACGGTAACTCCTCTCTCCCCCAGAATGGTACTGTAGCCATCAGGGAACTGTCGGATAAAACTGTCAGCATTGGCCAGCCCAGCAGCCTCGTACACCTGTGACAAAGATTAATTAAATTAGTAATACCAAACTATACCTTCTGATTACAAGGCGAGTACAGCAGTACTATAATCACTCAACCACCAAGCTGACATAAAAATCGTCGTCGTCGTCGTCGTCGTCGTCGTCGTCGTCGTCGTCGTCGTCGTCGTCGTCGTCGTCGTCGTCGTCGTCGTCGTCGTCGTCGTCGTCGTCGTCGTCGTCGTCGTCGTCGTCGTCGTCGTCGTCGTCGTCGTCGTCGTCGTCGTCGTCGTCGTCGTCGTCGTCGTCGTCGTCGTCGTCGTCGTCGTCGTCGTTTTCGTCGTCGTCGTCGTCGTCGTCGTCGTCGTCGTCGTCGTCGTCGTCGTCGTCGTCGTCGTCGTCGTCGTCGTCGTCGTCGTCGTCGTCGTCGTCGTCGTCGTCGTCGTCGTCGTCGTCGTCGTCGTCGTCGTCGTCGTCGTCGTCGTCGTCGTCGTCGTCGTCTACATTTTTACATTTTACATATTTACATGTTACATTTTAACATTTTTTATGATCAAGTCTTTCCCTTGCAACTATGAGGATGGATGGGATTTTCAGTAGAGCGCGGGCGATAGCTATCCTCTGTTTCTGGCCCCCAGACACGGTAACTCCTCTCTCCCCCAGAATGGTACTGTAGCCATCAGGGAACTGTCGGATAAAACTGTCAGCATTGGCCAGCCCAGCAGCCTCGTACACCTGTGACAAAGATTAATTAAATTAGTAATACCAAACTAGTGACAGGTAATACAAACAAAGTAACATAGAATCAAACCAGCTACCTTCTGATTACAGCAGTACTATAATCACTCAACCACCAAGCTGACATAAAAACTTTTACTCATACCAGTACTCATAACGTTTTTAATATGTTACATTTTAACAAGTTACCTTTAAGCATGTTACATTTTAAAAGGTTACAATTTTACGTGTTACACTTTTACATGTTACATTTTAATATGTTACATTTTAACACGCTACATTTAAGCATGTTACATTTTAAAATGTTACATTTTAACACGTTACATTTTAACATGTTACATTTTAACTTCTTATATTTCCACATGTTACATTTTTACATGTTACATTTTAACATGTTTTACGATCAAGTCATTCCCTTGCAACTGACCTGGTAGCCTCTTCTAGTATGAGGATGGATGGGATTTTCAGTAAAGCGCGGGCGATAGCTATCCTCTGTTTCTGGCCCCCAGACACGGTAACTCCTCTCTCCCCCAGAATGGTACTGTAGCCATCAGGGAACTGTCGGATAAAACTGTCAGCATTGGCCAGCCCAGCAGCCTCGTACACCTGTGACAAAGATTAATTAAATTAGTAATACCAAACTATACCTTCTGATTACAAGGCGAGTACAGCAGTACTATAATCACTCAACCACCAAGCTGACATAAAAATCGTCGTCGTCGTCGTCGTCGTCGTCGTCGTCGTCGTCGTCGTCGTCGTCGTCGTCGTCGTCGTCGTCGTCGTCGTCGTCGTCGTCGTCGTCGTCGTCGTCGTCGTCGTCGTCGTCGTCGTCGTCGTCGTCGTCGTCGTCGTCGTCGTCGTCGTCGTCGTCGTCGTCGTCGTCGTCGTCGTCGTCGTCGTCGTCGTCGTCGTCGTCGTCGTCGTCGTCGTCGTCGTCGTCGTCGTCGTCGTCGTCGTCGTCGTCGTCGTCGTCGTCGTCGTCTACATTTACATTTACATTTTACATATTTACATGTTACATTTTAACATTTTTTATGATCAAGTCTTTCCCTTGCAACTGACCTGGTAGCCTCGTCTAGTATGAGGATGGATGGGATTTTCAGTAGAGCGCGGGCGATAGCTATCCTCTGTTTCTGGCCCCCAGACACGGTAACTCCTCTCTCCCCCAGAATGGTACTGTAGCCATCAGGGAACTGTCGGATAAAACTGTCAGCATTGGCCAGCCCAGCAGCCTCGTACACCTGTGACAAAGATTAATTAAATTAGTAATACCAAACTAGTGACAGGTAATACAAACAAAGTAACATAGAATCAAACCAGCTACCTTCTGATTACAGCAGTACTATAATCACTCAACCACCAAGCTGACAAAAAAACTTTTAATCATACCAGTACTCATAACGTTTTTAATATGTTACATTTTAACAAGTTACCTTTAAGCATGTTACATTTTAAAAGGTTACAATTTTACATGTTACACTTTTACATGTTACATTTTAATATGTTACATTTTAACACGCTACATTTAAGCATGTTACATTTTAAAATGTTACATTTTAACACGTTACATTTTAACATGTTACATTTTAACTTCTTATATTTCCACATGTTACATTTTTACATGTTACATTTTAACATGTTTTACGATCAAGTCATTCCCTTGCAACTGACCTGGTAGCCTCTTCTAGTATGAGGATGGATGGGATTTTCAGTAGAGCGCGGGCGATAGCTATCCTCTGTTTCTGGCCCCCAGACACGGTAACTCCTCTCTCCCCCAGAATGGTACTGTAGCCATCAGGGAACTGTCGGATAAAACTGTCAGCATTGGCCAGCCCAGCAGCCTCGTACACCTGTGACAAAGATTAATTAAATTAGTAATACCAAACTAGTGACAGGTAATACAAACAAAGTAACATAGAATCAAACCAGCTACCTTCTGATTACAAGGCGAGTACAGCAGTACTATAATCACTCAACCACCAAGCTGACATAAAAATCGTCGTCGTCGTCGTCGTCGTCGTCGTCGTCGTCGTCGTCGTCGTCGTCGTCGTCGTCGTCGTCGTCGTCGTCGTCGTCGTCGTCGTCGTCGTCGTCGTCGTCGTCGTCGTCGTCGTCGTCGTCGTCGTCGTCGTCGTCGTCGTCGTCGTCGTCGTCGTCGTCGTCGTCGTCGTCGTCGTCGTCGTCGTCGTCGTCGTCGTCGTCGTCGTCGTCGTCGTCGTCGTCGTCGTCGTCGTCGTCGTCGTCGTTTTCGTCGTCGTCGTCGTCGTCGTCGTCGTCGTCGTCGTCGTCGTCGTCGTCGTCGTCGTCGTCGTCGTCGTCGTCGTCGTCGTCGTCGTCGTCGTCGTCGTCGTCGTCGTCGTCGTCGTCGTCGTCGTCGTCGTCGTCGTCGTCGTCGTCGTCGTCGTCTACATTTTTACATTTTACATATTTACATGTTACATTTTAACATTTTTTATGATCAAGTCTTTCCCTTGCAACTGACCTGGTAGCCTCGTCTAGTATGAGGATGGATGGGATTTTCAGTAGAGCGCGGGCGATAGCTATCCTCTGTTTCTGGCCCCCAGACACGGTAACTCCTCTCTCCCCCAGAATGGTACTGTAGCCATCAGGGAACTGTCGGATAAAACTGTCAGCATTGGCCAGCCCAGCAGCCTCGTACACCTGTGACAAAGATTAATTAAATTAGTAATACCAAACTAGTGACAGGTAATACAAACAAAGTAACATAGAATCAAACCAGCTACCTTCTGATTACAGCAGTACTATAATCACTCAACCACCAAGCTGACATAAAAACTTTTACTCATACCAGTACTCATAACGTTTTTAATATGTTACATTTTAACAAGTTACCTTTAAGCATGTTACATTTTAAAAGGTTACAATTTTACGTGTTACACTTTTACATGTTACATTTTAATATGTTACATTTTAACACGCTACATTTAAGCATGTTACATTTTAAAATGTTACATTTTAACACGTTACATTTTAACATGTTACATTTTAACTTCTTATATTTCCACATGTTACATTTTTACATGTTACATTTTAACATGTTTTACGATCAAGTCATTCCCTTGCAACTGACCTGGTAGCCTCTTCTAGTATGAGGATGGATGGGATTTTCAGTAGAGCGCGGGCGATAGCTATCCTCTGTTTCTGGCCCCCAGACACGGTAACTCCTCTCTCCCCCAGAATGGTACTGTAGCCATCAGGGAACTGTCGGATAAAACTGTCAGCATTGGCCAGCCCAGCAGCCTCGTACACCTGTGACAAAGATTAATTAAATTAGTAATACCAAACTAGTGACAGGTAATACAAACAAAGTAACATAGAATCAAACCAGCTACCTTCTGATTACAAGGCGAGTACAGCAGTACTATAATCACTCAACCACCAAGCTGACATAAAAATCGTCGTCGTCGTCGTCGTCGTCGTCGTCGTCGTCGTCGTCGTCGTCGTCGTCGTCGTCGTCGTCGTCGTCGTCGTCGTCGTCGTCGTCGTCGTCGTCGTCGTCGTCGTCGTCGTCGTCGTCGTCGTCGTCGTCGTCGTCGTCGTCGTCGTCGTCGTCGTCGTCGTCGTCGTCGTCGTCGTCGTCGTCGTCGTCGTCGTCGTCGTCGTCGTCGTCGTCGTCGTCGTCGTCGTCGTCGTCGTCGTCGTCGTCGTCGTCGTCGTCGTCGTCGTCGTCGTCGTCGTCGTCGTCGTCGTCGTCGTCGTCGTCGTCGTCGTCGTCGTCGTCGTCGTCGTCGTCGTCGTCGTCGTCGTCGTCGTCGTCGTCGTCGTCGTTTTCGTCGTCGTCGTCGTCGTCGTCGTCGTCGTCGTCGTCGTCGTCGTCGTCGTCGTCGTCGTCGTCGTCGTCGTCGTCGTCGTCGTCGTCGTCGTCGTCGTCGTCGTCGTCGTCGTCGTCGTCGTCGTCGTCGTCGTCGTCGTCGTCGTCGTCGTCGTCGTCGTCTACATTTTTACATTTTACATATTTACATGTTACATTTTAACATTTTTTATGATCAAGTCTTTCCCTTGCAACTGACCTGGTAGCCTCGTCTAGTATGAGGATGGATGGGATTTTCAGTAGAGCGCGGGCGATAGCTATCCTCTGTTTCTGGCCCCCAGACACGGTAACTCCTCTCTCCCCCAGAATGGTACTGTAGCCATCAGGGAACTGTCCAGCATTGGCCAGCCCAGCAGCCTCGTACACCTGTGACAAAGATTAATTAAATTAGTAATACCAAACTAGTGACAGGTAATACAAACAAAGTAACATAGAATCAAACCAGCTACCTTCTGATTACAGCAGTACTATAATCACTCAACCACCAAGCTGACATAAAAACTTTTACTCATACCAGTACTCATAACGTTTTTAATATGTTACATTTTAACAAGTTACCTTTAAGCATGTTACATTTTAAAAGGTTACAATTTTACGTGTTACACTTTTACATGTTACATTTTAATATGTTACATTTTAACACGCTACATTTAAGCATGTTACATTTTAAAATGTTACATTTTAACACGTTACATTTTAACATGTTACATTTTAACTTCTTATATTTCCACATGTTACATTTTTACATGTTACATTTTAACATGTTTTACGATCAAGTCATTCCCTTGCAACTGACCTGGTAGCCTCTTCTAGTATGAGGATGGATGGGATTTTCAGTAGAGCGCGGGCGATAGCTATCCTCTGTTTCTGGCCCCCAGACACGGTAACTCCTCTCTCCCCCAGAATGGTACTGTAGCCATCAGGGAACTGTCGGATAAAACTGTCAGCATTGGCCAGCCCAGCAGCCTCGTACACCTGTGACAAAGATTAATTAAATTAGTAATACCAAACTAGTGACAGGTAATACAAACAAAGTAACATAGAATCAAACCAGCTACCTTCTGATTACAAGGCGAGTACAGCAGTACTATAATCACTCAACCACCAAGCTGACATAAAAATCGTCGTCGTCGTCGTCGTCGTCGTCGTCGTCGTCGTCGTCGTCGTCGTCGTCGTCGTCGTCGTCGTCGTCGTCGTCGTCGTCGTCGTCGTCGTCGTCGTCGTCGTCGTCGTCGTCGTCGTCGTCGTCGTCGTCGTCGTCGTCGTCGTCGTCGTCGTCGTCGTCGTCGTCGTCGTCGTCGTCGTCGTCGTCGTCGTCGTCGTCGTCGTCGTCGTCGTCGTCGTCGTCGTCGTCGTCGTCGTCGTCGTCGTCGTCGTCGTCGTCGTCGTCGTCGTCGTCGTCGTCGTCGTCGTCGTCGTCGTCGTCGTCGTCGTCGTCGTCGTCGTCGTCGTCGTCGTCGTCGTCGTCGTCGTCGTCGTCGTCGTCGTCTACATTTTTACATTTTACATATTTACATGTTACATTTTAACATTTTTTATGATCAAGTCTTTCCCTTGCAACTGACCTGGTAGCCTCGTCTAGTATGAGGATGGATGGGATTTTCAGTAGAGCGCGGGCGATAGCTATCCTCTGTTTCTGGCCCCCAGACACGGTAACTCCTCTCTCCCCCAGAATGGTACTGTAGCCATCAGGGAACTGTCGGATAAAACTGTCAGCATTGGCCAGCCCAGCAGCCTCGTACACCTGTGACAAAGATTAATTAAATTAGTAATACCAAACTAGTGACAGGTAATACAAACAAAGTAACATAGAATCAAACCAGCTACCTTCTGATTACAGCAGTACTATAATCACTCAACCACCAAGCTGACATAAAAACTTTTACTCATACCAGTACTCATAACGTTTTTAATATGTTACATTTTAACAAGTTACCTTTAAGCATGTTACATTTTAAAAGGTTACAATTTTACGTGTTACACTTTTACATGTTACATTTTAATATGTTACATTTTAACACGCTACATTTAAGCATGTTACATTTTAAAATGTTACATTTTAACACGTTACATTTTAACATGTTACATTTTAACTTCTTATATTTCCACATGTTACATTTTTACATGTTACATTTTAACATGTTTTACGATCAAGTCATTCCCTTGCAACTGACCTGGTAGCCTCTTCTAGTATGAGGATGGATGGGATTTTCAGTAGAGCGCGGGCGATAGCTATCCTCTGTTTCTGGCCCCCAGACACGGTAACTCCTCTCTCCCCCAGAATGGTACTGTAGCCATCAGGGAACTGTCGGATAAAACTGTCAGCATTGGCCAGCCCAGCAGCCTCGTACACCTGTGACAAAGATTAATTAAATTAGTAATACCAAACTAGTGACAGGTAATACAAACAAAGTAACATAGAATCAAACCAGCTACCTTCTGATTACAAGGCGAGTACAGCAGTACTATAATCACTCAACCACCAAGCTGACATAAAAATCGTCGACGTCGTCGTCGTCGTCGTCGTCGTCGTCGTCGTCGTCGTCGTCGTCGTCGTCGTCGTCGTCGTCGTCGTCGTCGTCGTCGTCGTCGTCGTCGTCGTCGTCGTCGTCGTCGTCGTCGTCGTCGTCGTCGTCGTCGTCGTCGTCGTCGTCGTCGTCGTCGTCGTCGTCGTCGTCGTCGTCGTCGTCGTCGTCGTCGTCGTCGTCGTCGTCGTCGTCGTCGTCGTCGTCGTCGTCGTCGTCGTCGTCGTCGTCGTCGTCGTCGTCGTCGTCGTCGTCGTCGTCGTCGTCGTCGTCGTCGTCGTCGTCGTCGTCGTCGTCGTCGTCGTCGTCGTCGTCGTCGTCGTCGTCGTCGTCGTCGTCGTCGTCGTCGTCGTCGTCGTCGTCGTCGTCGTCGTCGTCGTCGTCGTCGTCGTCGTCGTCGTCGTCGTCGTCGTCGTCGTCGTCGTCGTCGTCGTCGTCGTCGTCGTCGTCGTCGTCGTCGTCGTCGTCGTCGTCGTCGTCGTCGTCGTCGTCGTCGTCGTCGTCGTCGTCGTCGTCGTCGTCGTCGTCGTCGTCGTCGTCGTCGTCGTCGTCGTCGTCGTCGTCGTCGTCGTCGTCGTCGTCGTCGTCGTCGTCGTCGTCGTCGTCGTCGTCGTCGTCGTCGTCGTCGTCGTCGTCGTCGTCGTCGTCGTCGTCGTCGTCGTCGTCGTCGTCGTCGTCGTCGTCGTCGTCGTCGTCGTCGTCGTCGTCGTCGTCGTCGTCGTCGTCGTCGTCATCGTCTACATTTACATTTACATTTTACATATTTACATGTTACATTTTAACATTTTTTATGATCAAGTCTTTCCCTTGCAACTGACCTGGTAGCCTCGTCTAGTATGAGGATGGATGGGATTTTCAGTAGAGCGCGGGCGATAGCTATCCTCTGTTTCTGGCCCCCAGACACGGTAACTCCTCTCTCCCCCAGAATGGTACTGTAGCCATCAGGGAACTGTCGGATAAAACTGTCAGCATTGGCCAGCCCAGCAGCCTCGTACACCTGTGACAAAGATTAATTAAATTAGTAATACCAAACTAGTGACAGGTAATACAAACAAAGTAACATAGAATCAAACCAGCTACCTTCTGATTACAGCAGTACTATAATCACTCAACCACCAAGCTGACAAAAAAACTTTTACTCATACCAGTACTCATAACGTTTTTAATATGTTACATTTTAACAAGTTACCTTTAAGCATGTTACATTTTAAAAGGTTACAATTTTACATGTTACACTTTTACATGTTACATTTTAATATGTTACATTTTAACACGCTACATTTAAGCATGTTACATTTTAAAATGTTACATTTTAACACGTTACATTTTAACATGTTACATTTTAACTTCTTATATTTCCACATGTTACATTTTTACATGTTACATTTTAACATGTTTTACGATCAAGTCATTCCCTTGCAACTGACCTGGTAGCCTCTTCTAGTATGAGGATGGATGGGATTTTCAGTAGAGCGCGGGCGATAGCTATCCTCTGTTTCTGGCCCCCAGACACGGTAACTCCTCTCTCCCCCAGAATGGTACTGTAGCCATCAGGGAACTGTCGGATAAAACTGTCAGCATTGGCCAGCCCAGCAGCCTCGTACACCTGTGACAAAGATTAATTAAATTAGTAATACCAAACTAGTGACAGGTAATACAAACAAAGTAACATAGAATCAAACCAGCTACCTTCTGATTACAAGGCGAGTACAGCAGTACTATAATCACTCAACCACCAAGCTGACATAAAAATCGTCGTCGTCGTCGTCGTCGTCGTCGTCGTCGTCGTCGTCGTCGTCGTCGTCGTCGTCGTCGTCGTCGTCGTCGTCGTCGTCGTCGTCGTCGTCGTCGTCGTCGTCGTCGTCGTCGTCGTCGTCGTCGTCGTCGTCGTCGTCGTCGTCGTCGTCGTCGTCGTCGTCGTCGTCGTCGTCGTCGTCGTCGTCGTCGTCGTCGTCGTCGTCGTCGTCGTCGTCGTCGTCTACATTTTTACATTTTACATATTTACATGTTACATTTTAACATTTTTTATGATCAAGTCTTTCCCTTGCAACTGACCTGGTAGCCTCGTCTAGTATGAGGATGGATGGGATTTTCAGTAGAGCGCGGGCGATAGCTATCCTCTGTTTCTGGCCCCCAGACACGGTAACTCCTCTCTCCCCCAGAATGGTACTGTAGCCATCAGGGAACTGTCGGATAAAACTGTCAGCATTGGCCAGCCCAGCAGCCTCGTACACCTGTGACAAAGATTAATTAAATTAGTAATACCAAACTAGTGACAGGTAATACAAACAAAGTAACATAGAATCAAACCAGCTACCTTCTGATTACAGCAGTACTATAATCACTCAACCACCAAGCTGACATAAAAACTTTTACTCATACCAGTACTCATAACGTTTTTAATATGTTACATTTTAACAAGTTACCTTTAAGCATGTTACATTTTAAAAGGTTACAATTTTACGTGTTACACTTTTACATGTTACATTTTAATATGTTACATTTTAACACGCTACATTTAAGCATGTTACATTTTAAAATGTTACATTTTAACACGTTACATTTTAACATGTTACATTTTAACTTCTTATATTTCCACATGTTACATTTTTACATGTTACATTTTAACATGTTTTACGATCAAGTCATTCCCTTGCAACTGACCTGGTAGCCTCTTCTAGTATGAGGATGGATGGGATTTTCAGTAGAGCGCGGGCGATAGCTATCCTCTGTTTCTGGCCCCCAGACACGGTAACTCCTCTCTCCCCCAGAATGGTACTGTAGCCATCAGGGAACTGTCGGATAAAACTGTCAGCATTGGCCAGCCCAGCAGCCTCGTACACCTGTGACAAAGATTAATTAAATTAGTAATACCAAACTAGTGACAGGTAATACAAACAAAGTAACATAGAATCAAACCAGCTACCTTCTGATTACAAGGCGAGTACAGCAGTACTATAATCACTCAACCACCAAGCTGACATAAAAATCGTCGTCGTCGTCGTCGTCGTCGTCGTCGTCGTCGTCGTCGTCGTCGTCGTCGTCGTCGTCGTCGTCGTCGTCGTCGTCGTCGTCGTCGTCGTCGTCGTCGTCGTCGTCGTCGTCGTCGTCGTCGTCGTCGTCGTCGTCGTCGTCGTCGTCGTCGTCGTCGTCGTCGTCGTCGTCGTCGTCGTCGTCTACATTTTTACATTTTACATATTTACATGTTACATTTTAACATTTTTTATGATCAAGTCTTTCCCTTGCAACTGACCTGGTAGCCTCGTCTAGTATGAGGATGGATGGGATTTTCAGTAGAGCGCGGGCGATAGCTATCCTCTGTTTCTGGCCCCCAGACACGGTAACTCCTCTCTCCCCCAGAATGGTACTGTAGCCATCAGGGAACTGTCGGATAAAACTGTCAGCATTGGCCAGCCCAGCAGCCTCGTACACCTGTGACAAAGATTAATTAAATTAGTAATACCAAACTAGTGACAGGTAATACAAACAAAGTAACATAGAATCAAACCAGCTACCTTCTGATTACAGCAGTACTATAATCACTCAACCACCAAGCTGACATAAAAACTTTTACTCATACCAGTACTCATAACGTTTTTAATATGTTACATTTTAACAAGTTACCTTTAAGCATGTTACATTTTAAAAGGTTACAATTTTACGTGTTACACTTTTACATGTTACATTTTAATATGTTACATTTTAACACGCTACATTTAAGCATGTTACATTTTAAAATGTTACATTTTAACACGTTACATTTTAACATGTTACATTTTAACTTCTTATATTTCCACATGTTACATTTTTACATGTTACATTTTAACATGTTTTACGATCAAGTCATTCCCTTGCAACTGACCTGGTAGCCTCTTCTAGTATGAGGATGGATGGGATTTTCAGTAGAGCGCGGGCGATAGCTATCCTCTGTTTCTGGCCCCCAGACACGGTAACTCCTCTCTCCCCCAGAATGGTACTGTAGCCATCAGGGAACTGTCGGATAAAACTGTCAGCATTGGCCAGCCCAGCAGCCTCGTACACCTGTGACAAAGATTAATTAAATTAGTAATACCAAACTAGTGACAGGTAATACAAACAAAGTAACATAGAATCAAACCAGCTACCTTCTGATTACAAGGCGAGTACAGCAGTACTATAATCACTCAACCACCAAGCTGACATAAAAATCGTCGTCGTCGTCGTCGTCGTCGTCGTCGTCGTCGTCGTCGTCGTCGTCGTCGTCGTCGTCGTCGTCGTCGTCGTCGTCGTCGTCGTCGTCGTCGTCGTCGTCGTCGTCGTCGTCGTCGTCGTCGTCGTCGTCGTCGTCGTCGTCGTCGTCGTCGTCGTCGTCGTCGTCGTCGTCGTCGTCGTCTACATTTTTACATTTTACATATTTACATGTTACATTTTAACATTTTTTATGATCAAGTCTTTCCCTTGCAACTGACCTGGTAGCCTCGTCTAGTATGAGGATGGATGGGATTTTCAGTAGAGCGCGGGCGATAGCTATCCTCTGTTTCTGGCCCCCAGACACGGTAACTCCTCTCTCCCCCAGAATGGTACTGTAGCCATCAGGGAACTGTCGGATAAAACTGTCAGCATTGGCCAGCCCAGCAGCCTCGTACACCTGTGACAAAGATTAATTAAATTAGTAATACCAAACTAGTGACAGGTAATACAAACAAAGTAACATAGAATCAAACCAGCTACCTTCTGATTACAGCAGTACTATAATCACTCAACCACCAAGCTGACATAAAAACTTTTACTCATACCAGTACTCATAACGTTTTTAATATGTTACATTTTAACAAGTTACCTTTAAGCATGTTACATTTTAAAAGGTTACAATTTTACATGTTACACTTTTACATGTTACATTTTAATATGTTACATTTTAACACGCTACATTTAAGCATGTTACATTTTAAAATGTTACATTTTAACACGTTACATTTTAACATGTTACATTTTAACTTCTTATATTTCCACATGTTACATTTTTACATGTTACATTTTAACATGTTTTACGATCAAGTCATTCCCTTGCAACTGACCTGGTAGCCTCTTCTATTATGAGGATGGATGGGATTTTCAGTAGAGCGCGGGCGATAGCTATCCTCTGTTTCTGGCCCCCAGACACGGTAACTCCTCTCTCCCCCAGAATGGTACTGTAGCCATCAGGGAACTGTCGGATAAAACTGTCAGCATTGGCCAGCCCAGCAGCCTCGTACACCTGTGACAAAGATTAATTAAATTAGTAATACCAAACTAGTGACAGGTAATACAAACAAAGTAACATAGAATCAAACCAGCTACCTTCTGATTACAAGGCGAGTACAGCAGTACTATAATCACTCAACCACCAAGCTGACATAAAAATCGTCGTCGTCGTCGTCGTCGTCGTCGTCGTCGTCGTCGTCGTCGTCGTCGTCGTCGTCGTCGTCGTCGTCGTCGTCGTCGTCGTCGTCGTCGTCGTCGTCGTCGTCGTCGTCGTCGTCGTCGTCGTCGTCGTCGTCGTCGTCGTCGTCGTCGTCGTCGTCGTCGTCGTCGTCGTCGTCGTCGTCGTCGTCGTCGTCGTCGTCGTCGTCGTCGTCGTCGTCGTCGTCGTCGTCGTCGTCGTCGTCGTCGTCGTCGTCGTCGTCGTCGTCGTCGTCGTCGTCGTCGTCGTCGTCGTCGTCTACATTTTTACATTTTACATATTTACATGTTACATTTTAACATTTTTTATGATCAAGTCTTTCCCTTGCAACTGACCTGGTAGCCTCGTCTAGTATGAGGATGGATGGGATTTTCAGTAGAGCGCGGGCGATAGCTATCCTCTGTTTCTGGCCCCCAGACACGGTAACTCCTCTCTCCCCCAGAATGGTACTGTAGCCATCAGGGAACTGTCGGATAAAACTGTCAGCATTGGCCAGCCCAGCAGCCTCGTACACCTGTGACAAAGATTAATTAAATTAGTAATACCAAACTAGTGACAGGTAATACAAACAAAGTAACATAGAATCAAACCAGCTACCTTCTGATTACAGCA
The DNA here is from genome assembly GCF_028750875.1 of Macrosteles quadrilineatus. Lineage (NCBI taxonomy): Eukaryota > Metazoa > Arthropoda > Insecta > Hemiptera > Cicadellidae > Macrosteles > Macrosteles quadrilineatus. The sequence continues at coordinate 3,436,712 of NW_026542610.1, forward strand.
GTACTATAATCACTCAACCACCAAGCTGACATAAAAACTTTTACTCATACCAGTACTCATAACGTTTTTAATATGTTACATTTTAACAAGTTACCTTTAAGCATGTTACATTTTAAAAGGTTACAATTTTACGTGTTACACTTTTACATGTTACATTTTAATATGTTACATTTTAACACGCTACATTTAAGCATGTTACATTTTAAAATGTTACATTTTAACACGTTACATTTTAACATGTTACATTTTAACTTCTTATATTTCCACATGTTACATTTTTACATGTTACATTTTAACATGTTTTACGATCAAGTCATTCCCTTGCAACTGACCTGGTAGCCTCTTCTAGTATGAGGATGGATGGGATTTTCAGTAGAGCGCGGGCGATAGCTATCCTCTGTTTCTGGCCCCCAGACACGGTAACTCCTCTCTCCCCCAGAATGGTACTGTAGCCATCAGGGAACTGTCGGATAAAACTGTCAGCATTGGCCAGCCCAGCAGCCTCGTACACCTGTGACAAAGATTAATTAAATTAGTAATACCAAACTAGTGACAGGTAATACAAACAAAGTAACATAGAATCAAACCAGCTACCTTCTGATTACAAGGCGAGTACAGCAGTACTATAATCACTCAACCACCAAGCTGACATAAAAATCGTCGTCGTCGTCGTCGTCGTCGTCGTCGTCGTCGTCGTCGTCGTCGTCGTCGTCGTCGTCGTCGTCGTCGTCGTCGTCGTCGTCGTCGTCGTCGTCGTCGTCGTCGTCGTCGTCGTCGTCGTCGTCGTCGTCGTCGTCGTCGTCGTCGTCGTCGTCGTCGTCGTCGTCGTCGTCGTCGTCGTCGTCGTCGTCGTCGTCTACATTTTTACATTTTACATATTTACATGTTACATTTTAACATTTTTTATGATCAAGTCTTTCCCTTGCAACTGACCTGGTAGCCTCGTCTAGTATGAGGATGGATGGGATTTTCAGTAGAGCGCGGGCGATAGCTATCCTCTGTTTCTGGCCCCCAGACACGGTAACTCCTCTCTCCCCCAGAATGGTACTGTAGCCATCAGGGAACTGTCGGATAAAACTGTCAGCATTGGCCAGCCCAGCAGCCTCGTACACCTGTGACAAAGATTAATTAAATTAGTAATACCAAACTAGTGACAGGTAATACAAACAAAGTAACATAGAATCAAACCAGCTACCTTCTGATTACAGCAGTACTATAATCACTCAACCACCAAGCTGACATAAAAACTTTTACTCATACCAGTACTCATAACGTTTTTAATATGTTACATTTTAACAAGTTACCTTTAAGCATGTTACATTTTAAAAGGTTACAATTTTACGTGTTACACTTTTACATGTTACATTTTAATATGTTACATTTTAACACGCTACATTTAAGCATGTTACATTTTAAAATGTTACATTTTAACACGTTACATTTTAACATGTTACATTTTAACTTCTTATATTTCCACATGTTACATTTTTACATGTTACATTTTAACATGTTTTACGATCAAGTCATTCCCTTGCAACTGACCTGGTAGCCTCTTCTAGTATGAGGATGGATGGGATTTTCAGTAGAGCGCGGGCGATAGCTATCCTCTGTTTCTGGCCCCCAGACACGGTAACTCCTCTCTCCCCCAGAATGGTACTGTAGCCATCAGGGAACTGTCGGATAAAACTGTCAGCATTGGCCAGCCCAGCAGCCTCGTACACCTGTGACAAAGATTAATTAAATTAGTAATACCAAACTAGTGACAGGTAATACAAACAAAGTAACATAGAATCAAACCAGCTACCTTCTGATTACAAGGCGAGTACAGCAGTACTATAATCACTCAACCACCAAGCTGACATAAAAATCGTCGTCGTCGTCGTCGTCGTCGTCGTCGTCGTCGTCGTCGTCGTCGTCGTCGTCGTCGTCGTCGTCGTCGTCGTCGTCGTCGTCGTCGTCGTCGTCGTCGTCGTCGTCGTCGTCGTCGTCGTCGTCGTCGTCGTCGTCGTCGTCGTCGTCGTCGTCGTCGTCGTCGTCGTCGTCGTCGTCGTCGTCTACATTTTTACATTTTACATATTTACATGTTACATTTTAACATTTTTTATGATCAAGTCTTTCCCTTGCAACTGACCTGGTAGCCTCGTCTAGTATGAGGATGGATGGGATTTTCAGTAGAGCGCGGGCGATAGCTATCCTCTGTTTCTGGCCCCCAGACACGGTAACTCCTCTCTCCCCCAGAATGGTACTGTAGCCATCAGGGAACTGTCGGATAAAACTGTCAGCATTGGCCAGCCCAGCAGCCTCGTACACCTGTGACAAAGATTAATTAAATTAGTAATACCAAACTAGTGACAGGTAATACAAACAAAGTAACATAGAATCAAACCAGCTACCTTCTGATTACAGCAGTACTATAATCACTCAACCACCAAGCTGACATAAAAACTTTTACTCATACCAGTACTCATAACGTTTTTAATATGTTACATTTTAACAAGTTACCTTTAAGCATGTTACATTTTAAAAGGTTACAATTTTACGTGTTACACTTTTACATGTTACATTTTAATATGTTACATTTTAACACGCTACATTTAAGCATGTTACATTTTAAAATGTTACATTTTAACACGTTACATTTTAACATGTTACATTTTAACTTCTTATATTTCCACATGTTACATTTTTACATGTTACATTTTAACATGTTTTACGATCAAGTCATTCCCTTGCAACTGACCTGGTAGCCTCTTCTAGTATGAGGATGGATGGGATTTTCAGTAGAGCGCGGGCGATAGCTATCCTCTGTTTCTGGCCCCCAGACACGGTAACTCCTCTCTCCCCCAGAATGGTACTGTAGCCATCAGGGAACTGTCGGATAAAACTGTCAGCATTGGCCAGCCCAGCAGCCTCGTACACCTGTGACAAAGATTAATTAAATTAGTAATACCAAACTAGTGACAGGTAATACAAACAAAGTAACATAGAATCAAACCAGCTACCTTCTGATTACAAGGCGAGTACAGCAGTACTATAATCACTCAACCACCAAGCTGACATAAAAATCGTCGTCGTCGTCGTCGTCGTCGTCGTCGTCGTCGTCGTCGTCGTCGTCGTCGTCGTCGTCGTCGTCGTCGTCGTCGTCGTCGTCGTCGTCGTCGTCGTCGTCGTCGTCGTCGTCGTCGTCGTCGTCGTCGTCGTCGTCGTCGTCGTCTACATTTTTACATTTTACATATTTACATGTTACATTTTAACATTTTTTATGATCAAGTCTTTCCCTTGCAACTGACCTGGTAGCCTCGTCTAGTATGAGGATGGATGGGATTTTCAGTAGAGCGCGGGCGATAGCTATCCTCTGTTTCTGGCCCCCAGACACGGTAACTCCTCTCTCCCCCAGAATGGTACTGTAGCCATCAGGGAACTGTCGGATAAAACTGTCAGCATTGGCCAGCCCAGCAGCCTCGTACACCTGTGACAAAGATTAATTAAATTAGTAATACCAAACTAGTGACAGGTAATACAAACAAAGTAACATAGAATCAAACCAGCTACCTTCTGATTACAGCAGTACTATAATCACTCAACCACCAAGCTGACATAAAAACTTTTACTCATACCAGTACTCATAACGTTTTTAATATGTTACATTTTAACAAGTTACCTTTAAGCATGTTACATTTTAAAAGGTTACAATTTTACATGTTACACTTTTACATGTTACATTTTAATATGTTACATTTTAACACGCTACATTTAAGCATGTTACATTTTAAAATGTTACATTTTAACACGTTACATTTTAACATGTTACATTTTAACTTCTTATATTTCCACATGTTACATTTTTACATGTTACATTTTAACATGTTTTACGATCAAGTCATTCCCTTGCAACTGACCTGGTAGCCTCTTCTATTATGAGGATGGATGGGATTTTCAGTAGAGCGCGGGCGATAGCTATCCTCTGTTTCTGGCCCCCAGACACGGTAACTCCTCTCTCCCCCAGAATGGTACTGTAGCCATCAGGGAACTGTCGGATAAAACTGTCAGCATTGGCCAGCCCAGCAGCCTCGTACACCTGTGACAAAGATTAATTAAATTAGTAATACCAAACTAGTGACAGGTAATACAAACAAAGTAACATAGAATCAAACCAGCTACCTTCTGATTACAAGGCGAGTACAGCAGTACTATAATCACTCAACCACCAAGCTGACATAAAAATCGTCGTCGTCGTCGTCGTCGTCGTCGTCGTCGTCGTCGTCGTCGTCGTCGTCGTCGTCGTCGTCGTCGTCGTCGTCGTCGTCGTCGTCGTCGTCGTCGTCGTCGTCGTCGTCGTCGTCGTCGTCGTCGTCGTCGTCGTCGTCGTCGTCGTCGTCGTCGTCGTCGTCGTCGTCGTCGTCGTCGTCGTCGTCGTCGTCGTCGTCGTCGTCGTCGTCGTCGTCGTCGTCGTCGTCGTCGTCGTCGTCGTCGTCGTCGTCGTCGTCGTCGTCGTCGTCGTCGTCGTCGTCGTCGTCGTCGTCGTCGTCGTCGTCGTCGTCGTCGTCGTCGTCGTCGTCGTCGTCGTCGTCGTCGTCTACATTTTTACATTTTACATATTTACATGTTACATTTTAACATTTTTTATGATCAAGTCTTTCCCTTGCAACTGACCTGGTAGCCTCGTCTAGTATGAGGATGGATGGGATTTTCAGTAGAGCGCGGGCGATAGCTATCCTCTGTTTCTGGCCCCCAGACACGGTAACTCCTCTCTCCCCCAGAATGGTACTGTAGCCATCAGGGAACTGTCGGATAAAACTGTCAGCATTGGCCAGCCCAGCAGCCTCGTACACCTGTGACAAAGATTAATTAAATTAGTAATACCAAACTAGTGACAGGTAATACAAACAAAGTAACATAGAATCAAACCAGCTACCTTCTGATTACAGCAGTACTATAATCACTCAACCACCAAGCTGACATAAAAACTTTTACTCATACCAGTACTCATAACGTTTTTAATATGTTACATTTTAACAAGTTACCTTTAAGCATGTTACATTTTAAAAGGTTACAATTTTACGTGTTACACTTTTACATGTTACATTTTAATATGTTACATTTTAACACGCTACATTTAAGCATGTTACATTTTAAAATGTTACATTTTAACACGTTACATTTTAACATGTTACATTTTAACTTCTTATATTTCCACATGTTACATTTTTACATGTTACATTTTAACATGTTTTACGATCAAGTCATTCCCTTGCAACTGACCTGGTAGCCTCTTCTAGTATGAGGATGGATGGGATTTTCAGTAGAG
>NW_026542611.1:0-45483 GCF_028750875.1 Macrosteles quadrilineatus
TATGGTTCACATTCCACTATAAACTAACTGTGGGTCCCTTAGTTGCCATTGGCTGTATTAATAATTAAGTTAACAGCTGTCTATGGAACATGTCAGCCTTAGTAAGTAACAAGACTACAAGATCGTGCCACTCATCTTACACTCATCTCAATTCATACTTATATCTATGTACCTTCGTATGGTCGCTATTTAAAATAAAAGTATAAAATAGTATAATTTGACACATGTGTTATAACATTCACACCGTCACTTGTGGGGTTCTCCAGGGATCTGTCCTCGCACCTATGATGTTTCTGATTTATATCAATGAACTGCCTTCAAGTATTGAGGCTGGAGAGATCTGTCTTTTTGTGGATGACACGTTTAGCTCTGTCTGGCTCAACTTCCGAGGAATTAGAATTATAATCTTTTATTGAAGCAAATAACGTAAAGCAGTGGTTTGACTCCAATTTAACATCCAATTTAAATCTCAACCCCAACAAAACTTAATTGCTCCGTTTTTCAATCCAAGGCAATCCACACACAACTATCCTTTTAGACAACTTCTTTTAGACAACGCTTCATGAGCTAAAATATAGCTAACTGTTAATGATGCAAATGCAAAGAGCAAAAAACTGACATATTTCTTATTGTGGAAATTGAGTCAACAGAAGGCGTCAAGTTCCTTGGTTTAATATTAGACAAACACCTTCGTTTTTATGACCATATCGACAGTGTGTGTACGAGGGTTGGTTCCGGCATCTTTCTTTTAAAACAATTGTCAAATTTTTCTGATCAGAACGTCCTTATGACCGCCTATTATGGGGTCATTTTCCCTCATTTAGTATACGCAGTGCCGGCATGGGGATGTGAGAATGGAAGGACCAGATTTCTATTTCGACTTCAAAAGAGAGCAATTCGAACCATCTTTAAAATCAGCTCACGAACTTCATGCAAATATTTTTTTCAGTCTTCAAATATTTTAACTTTTCCATGCATATACATCCTTGAAACACTCTCTTTTCTGAAAAAGAACATTTCCATTTTTTCAAGTTCCAGATCATGTCCATATTCTTTGCGAAACAGTTTTTTCAGATACCAAAACATTCAACCACCTTTTTCAAAAAACATCTTTATTATAACGGTATACTGCTTTTCAATGCATTGCCAACCCATCTAAAAATTGAGTCAAACCCTGTTTTTTTTTTTTTTTTTTTTTTTTTTTTTTTCACTTCGATTAATCACTAAAATTACTGGTGTCCAAGTGTTACTACCAAGTCCGTGATTTTATTGCTGATGGGTAGTCATGTGGGCATATGGTATGCTTGGTTCATGAATTGATTACATGTAAATATTGTTTATTTTAGTAGTTATTTTATAGTTTATGAGACAATCTGTATTTTTTTAAATGTATATTGACTTAGCCAATGCTAATGTAAATCTGGCCAAATAAATGACTTATAGGCCTACAATATGGTAACTTAGTTAGCATAAAAGAAAATCTTAAAATATATAGGCTAAAGATTTGACAACTAGAAATGTTATGAAATTATTAGGCAACTTACGGTACTTAAATAGATGTTGAACCTAATTTACCTTGCATGACCCATGTGAGATGCATCATAAACTGTGGGACCACAACTGTACCACATAACTTTACGTCCTTTCTGAGGTACAAACACTTCTTTCTGTCTGGTTAAACTATTGTACAGCTTAAGAACAGGTGGAGGTTCTGTGTCCCCAACGCTCCATGACGGTTGGGACCGTTTAGCCATTTTGTTTCTGAAAAATTTAATTTAGTTACTACTAGCAGGCTTTATAATATTTACTCAGTGTTAGTTTCATTGTTTCAACTATGTGTTCAATTGATATTTTAGTATGAAAAGTAACTAAATATTAAAGTAATAGGCCTATTCTTCTAACTTGCAATATATGTTTTGCACTAAGATAACATAGGTAGGCCTATTACAATAAGTTGTATTGAGATAAGGCATACGTATTACAATGTCATTTTAATACTAGGCCTACTTGTCAACTCAACGCATAAGACGGGTAGACTTCCGTATCTGTTGGCACAAACAACCGAATGAAAATATTGATCGATATACCGTTTGGTTATTAGGTAAGGTTAACCTAACATAACTAACTAAACAACAATCGAATAATCAATATTTTCTTTCGGTTGTTTGTGCCAACAGATACGGAAGTCTACCCCATTAGACTACCCACTGAGTGCCTAGTTGTTCAAATATAGTACGAATTGGAATATTTGTATAGATGTCTCAAGTTCCATGCAGTGCTAGGGCTTAATAATTAGAAATAAGCATAAGCCACAACATGTTTTGTCCGATTAGTGAACAACTGGTGACAATGAACTGTCCTTAACCAAGCTTTTTATCAGAAAAAATTAAATGTCAATCCTTCTACAAACCTTAATTTGCCTAATGAATTATTTAAATTGTGATTTGTCTTCGTTCGTCGTTATATTGAGGTTACTTTCAGTTTAAGGTTAGATTCAGTGACTCAGTAAGAGAGAGGAAGAAAACTGCACATTCGGCATTCGGCTGCAGAGTGCAGACGTTTACAATCTTGCAAAAAAATAAACAATTCAGCATACAGTTTACAGAGAAAAACTTAGTAGAGTTGCTAACTCGGATTGGTGGTTGTTTAAAAGCAGCACGTGGCAATGTGCCACGATTTGAGATTTTTATAAGAAATCGTTGAAAGCTCAGATTTATACTGCCCGCATTGATTATTATGTCTCTCTTACTATAACCAATAAGCTAAGTAATGTTCTTGTATACATTATTTCGGTTAATTATCTATAGATTTTTAATACTGAGATTCAACCGTAAAAATAATCTAATAAATTAATGAACAAAACAATACCGTACTTGGTACTATTACATTGTTATTGTTTATTGTTGCACAATAAGTGATGTAGCATTTTTGGGTTGCACTTTAGTTTACGTCCTACATTTACTCTTATATATTATCTACCAGCTGATTATAAAATGAAACTGTGTAAGTAAATGTAGGACGTAGACTAAAGTGCAGAGTGCAGCCCATTTTTAAGGGAAAGGGAGCACAGCACAAGCACATTGCACATTGCCGATAGACGGCAGGCTAGAGTTTGAAGTGCTCTATTCCTTCAATTACTAACTCATTATTATTCATTATTCATTAGCCTTCGTCGTTGACCCTCTGATGAGGGAATAGACTGCGTCGTTGTTTAATACGAAAAAAAGACACAAAAACAAAGACTACACGCACATATAAAATAAAACTTATTTAACATGGCGGGCAGGCAGTAGGCGGTACAAAAAATTAATTGTCCCGCTCCAAATTGTCCTTAAAGAATTCCTCTACTTTGTAGTATGGTCTATTGATCATCAAGTCTTTCACAGCACTCTTGAACTTCCGGTCATCCAGACATCGAATGCTGGAAGGGAGTCTGTTGAAGAACTTGATGGCTGACGTAGGGAAGGAATTGAGCGTCCTGCTCAATCTCGCACGGGAAACATGAACCTAAATACTTTTTAGATACGGTACATGAATACAGTTTACTCACTTATATAATTAGAACAAAAATTAGTGAGTACTGAGTATACATCTTATTTTTACGATGACGCTTCATGAGCTAAAATATAGCTAACTGTTAATGATGCAAATGCAAAGAGCAAAAAACTGACATATTTCTTATTGTTCTTCTCTCCTCTTGCTCTTGTGTTCTTGTCTCGGTCTCGCTGTCACGCCTGCGGATTGATCTCTCGTTCACGGTATCGTCGGTGATAACTTTAATGTATTGTAAAATAAATACCATTCTTAATTATTAATACCTTGTCAGAGTAGTTTTGTCCTACTAAGAAGAAAATAAAATGCTAGCCGTGTTCATTGATTTGTCACTGGAAGATCAGGTACATTTAGGCATATTGTGTACCATAAAGGTTTAGGTTATCATAATGTAACCTCAATAGTTACAAATTATTTCATTTAACTGAACAAAACCTAATCTTGCTGTGTTTCTGGTTAGGATTTTTAAACATACTTTAATAAGGCTTCAACACAGCAATCAAAACACAGGCTATAGGCTAGATATACGATGTTTACGATTTTGCCGCATTCGCGGGTGTCGATGATGATATCCCCGTAATTGTGGCCCACAGTAGACGTTTAAATGAAATACAATGAAAATCCTTCTTTATTGAGGCGAACTTAGGGCGTCGAGGTCTTTCCTTACAGTTAACCTCACATCTTACAGCTAACGACATTCACAAGTTTTTTACCATGATTGTGCGGAATTTCCACGACAGGGTTGGGGGCCGCTTGAGTAATTGGGCCTAGGGCTGCAGGTAACTTACCCTAAATCTGGCAGTGACTCTTAGTGAAATCATTATACAGTTGAACCTCGTTTGTAGGAACCTCGATAAAACGAATTCCTCGATAAGACAATTTTTTTAATCCCCTTGACACTTTCATATAGTTCAATGCTAAAAACAACTCTATACAACGTAGTAATTAAGCTAAAAACCTCCATAAGAGGAATTTGTTTGTGACATGGGCCAGGACTGATTAACCTCTATAGGCCCTACAATGAATATTCTTAGCACAAAACCTCTACAAGACGAACGTGACCTCTATGAGACAAATTTATCATAATCTTAACCTCCATAGTACATAGTTTTCAAAACAAATAGAAGCTTGTCTCAACATGGAACCCCCACCCATTCCTCCTCCTTCCTCAGTCATTGTTTGGAGAAACCTTGGAGCGAGGAGAATCCTCTATAAGAAGAATAACAACAGCATTAAACCTCGATAAAACAACCCTCTTTATTAAGAATACCTCTATAGTACGCATTTTTCCCGTACCCCTTGAAATTTGTCTTATAGAGGTTCAACTGTATATTGATTATTACATTACATTGAACAGATTCACTTTTTCTAAACTAGGCTGGGCTAACTTACAATAAGTTAATTTTAATAAATATCCTTATTTAGGGTCTAAAATTACCTGGGTTACCGGCCTCAGATAATCAAGAGTTTACTGTAGTAACTTATATTTGAATGGTTATTTCGTGTAGGGTATTTCTATATTAGGCTATATATTGTTACAGGCAGTGGAACTAAGGACTTTCTTTAAAAGCCTTGGTGCTGAAATTTCACAAGAAAAGTCTCCAAAAGGAATAGAGGATGACTTGCACAAGATAATTGGAGTGTGTGATGCTTGTTTTAAGGAAGGAAATGAAGCTGACATTGAAGGTGTTCTTAATGCTATAGTTTCCATGCTGGTTTTGGTAAGTAAAACCAACCCATACTTGGTAATTCATATAAGAGTCTTCATAAAAAACAAAAAAAAAAACAAATTCAAGCGTTTGGCAAATCTGACCTTGAGCGGTAGGCTAACTTACCTTTTATGCTATTTTTGAGGAACTGTAACTTACCTATCGCATTTGATTTTAAGTGGTTTCAGGTACTGGATCAGACTAGTGTTGATAGGTAGGTAGGTTGCAGAGGGAGGTGTTGCACTGAAAGTTACTGTGAAATCATGTTTAGTGTAGAATTTATAGCTTGACTTTTAAGTGTTGTTTTTTTTTTAATTGTTTTTCTAATCGTCAAGCTATTAAATTATTGTTGAATTCATAAATTGGTTTTATGAGCCATTAGTGCTCTAGAATAGTTAGGACTTCAATAAGTTCTTTAGAATGTAGCCTAATTAATTTTACTTTTTGAATTTTATACCCTCCGGTCTCTTTATTCTTACTCATGGACTATTTGTTTTAAAGACATTAAGGGAATTATCATGTGGAAAGTTAATGTACTGAACAGATTAGGTACGGTAAGTTTAGCTATGTTAGTTTGATGTAATTACTCTGAACATAAAATGTCTTTACATTCTTGCCATTTTTTTATAGATTCCTGTTGAAAGGGCTGAAAATTTGATTCTGGCTTTTAGTGAAAAGTTAACCAAAGCTCCTGGCCACAAACTTGGTCTGATAACTTTACGAGTGTAAGTAAAAATACTCTTGTTGACTGTATAGTAAGTGCTATCAGTGTATACAAATAACAATTCTACCGGTACTTCCACAACATTGTATGGTTAGTTACTCTTGAAATGAGAAAGGCTATTCTAACTTTTCCAGTTTGAAATGGTGATAAGTGATCTATTTGTTAAAATCAAATATTTCAATCTGCCTCTGATTTTAATACAGAAAATTTCACTTGTGAAGATTTCATTGTTAAAATTGACAAATAATCCTGTAGGCATGCAATACCTACCAAAAATAAGCGTTAAAATAACATTCCACACATAAATAACATAGTTCTAAAAAAATTAGATGTAGGCCTACTATTCAAGTGATGGTTACACTTATAAATGTTGTGTTTAAATTACATTTATTGCTCAGAGGTAAAGTCTTGGGTTGATAAGGGGGACTCGCTAGCTTGAGATAGGCTTTTGTGACTTAAACTTAAACCAAACAAAATCTGTAGATCACTACACTTATAGGCCTAAGTAGGTTTATAGTAAAATATACTAATAGCTTTGACTTTGGATATGATAGGCCTATAACTAGAACTACACATTCAATTCCCATTTGAATGTTTAAGATAAAAATGAACGTAGTTGCGTTGAACTGCCAACAGAGTGTGCTGATCAGTCACTGTTTCCGTTGTTGCCTAAATTATTCACCAACTTTTAAATCAATCCTAACTAAAAGATAACTACATTTATAATTAGGCCTATCTTTTAAATCATAAACATTCAATTGATCATTGAGTAGTAGAAGTATCAAGTAAGTAAGTAAGTAAGATGTGTCATCACAAAAGGGCATAGGGTGAACATAAAAGAAGTGAACAACTTTGAACAGCAATTTATCGAAAACTACGGGTTTGACATCGCTGCGGTTGGTACCAGTGAGTCGGAAAACACCGTAAGTTTTGTCTCAAACAGCTGATTGCTGTCAACAATACCAAACATGTGACAAAAGATGTTATTTATTGATTTGTCAGGGTGTCTACCTGTCACGGATGTCACCAAAGTCCCCGAAAAGTCACCGATTTTAGTAATGTGTCACCGATGTCCCCTATTGTCACGGAATTTGCTTAAATTGTCACCTAAATTTTTGTAGACCTACAGATTTTTATTTATTTTTGGGACAACACTAAATCTTTAGACGAAACTTATCTTGGATCAATAATATTATACTATCACGTACGATTCCAAATAAAATGATGGTGATGCAAACTGCTAAGTTAATACCATGTTATCATCCGAAAACTAGTCAGTTTAGTACTGTAGGTAGTCAGGCAACCGGCCAAAGTCTTGCCGACACAAAATTATTGTGCCAGTTCCAGTATCAAGACAAATAATTTTGCAATATCTCTTATGGAGTCAGGCAACCGGCCTGTGTTTTGTCCGCACGAAAATACCGTACAATAATGGTATTACCGTAGCTTACCAGTCTCGGATAGAGTCAGGCAACCAGCCTGTGTCTCACCGGCACGAAAATATCGTGCAAATAATGCTAACTTGCTACCGTAGCCGTAAGGTTGAGGTCAAATCCATGTACGTAAACTAGTTAAAATACCTCCAATAAAAAGACTGTTCAGACATTTTTTTTATAAAAAATACCTATATAAAAGAACACTTAAGTTACATCTGTGCATTAGTTTTACACGTTTACTGCGCTTTGAGATCCTGAGGTCTCGTATCGTACCTAGCCTGCTGTGCAGGACCCATAATTTGGCTTCTTTCCTTAAGTTACAACATCGATATTTTTTGCGTACAGTTATCGTAAAGAAATGAAACTTGTACATATATATATTGCATTTTTATTGATCTATCAACTAGTAAACATGAAATAAACAAGATAAATAGATCTCGTAACGCACTGAAGTAATAAACTTTTACTTTATTACGATACGAGACCTCTGGATCTCGAATCAAAAATAATTGTTCCATGCACCGCATGAGGCTAATCGGCTAATGAATGCTTGGAAGAATGAAGGAAACCGAAGAAATAATTCAAGAACGAAGAGAAAGAATACCGGTAATGGCTTTTTTATGTTGATATATTTATGAGCTATCTAATGTTTTATAGGTTTACATAATAATTGTTTTCAACAACACGAACATAAATTATTTTTAATTATTGACGTGTTTTCCTTCTTAAACAGCAGTAACGGATGCGTATAATAAAGATCATTGGTCAATGACCTAAAATATCAAGATTGTGCAATGTTGTATTTTTATGTAAAAAGCAAATCATGGCATTAATTCGAATATTTCTCCTATGGTTCCTACTAAATCAATAATAAATAATTGTCAAACCGAACAAGGAATTTCTGATAAACAACTTTGTATCATTGTTTTGGGATTGGAATCCCCTTCCCCAGCCCTTTAGGGAAGTGGTGCAAGTCTAAATATAGCTTCAAGGTTATTCACCCACCCCTTCCCCCCGCCCACTTTACTCACGGTAGCTCGCACTCATTTCGAGGTCATTGCCCAACCCCAGAATTATAACAAAATAAACTAAACACAGTAATTTGTAAACATATTTCATTTGTATTTTATTTAGCCTGAAATCAGCGATAAGGAAATGCTTCCTAAAAGATGAACACTTTATGAGTAGGAGCATAGATAAAACATGAGCGTGTTTTATCTATGGTAGGAGCTAATGATTATAATTTCCACCATTGATCAAAATCATGTTTATCATGTTTATTGTTTAACATTTATTTATTGTTCTCCTCACTCCCTTTACTTATACGTCTACGATCAATGATTGTTTTCTGGCGTTTTAAAATGAGTTCTATATTTAACATTAAGATCCTGAATTTATATTAGGCCTTGTTTGTGACTTAATATAATTTTTTTACTTCAACAGCAAATATAAAATTAACTCGCAGAAATTTACTTAGTTCTATGTCACTGATTTTTGTAGATAGGGCCCCCAAATGTCCCCGAAATGTCACTGATTTTTCAAATAACTTACTGGTAGACACCCTGTTTGTTTAAAAATGGTCAATACGCTCTCAGAAAAGTATTTTTGTGTGTTAGAATTGGAGAGAACTCAGTCTGCCACCAGTGTCCAACGCCGATTTCGGACACATTACCGTAAAGACCCTCCTAATAGGAACTCAATTTATGCATGGCATCGAAAGTTCAAGGCTACGGGTAGTGTGAGTAAAGGAAAGAGCCCTGGAAAACCAGGAACGTCCGTTGCTCAGATTGAATTACTCCGTGAAACTCTTGCTCTCACACCGAGGATATCAACGCGGAGGTTGGGTATGCAGCTTCAAATGCCGCAATCCACTGTTTGGAAGATCATGAAAAAAAAATATGAAGATGTTTCCATACAACCTGAAATTGTTGCAAAGTCTAAATGATGGCGACAAAGTGAAACGGTTTGATTTTTGAAGTGGTAGCCTATACAAGAAATGCAGGAAGAAGATGGTATCTATGAAAGACTAATTTTCAGTGTTGGGGAAGCTACTTTTAAAATGTAGCTAGCTACAACTACTGCTACATTTCCAAAAAAGTAGCTTAGCTACAGCTACAGCTACAGTTCCGAAAAAGTAGCTAGCTACAACTACAGCTACAATGAAATGTAGCTACAGCTACAATTTTAGCTACTTTCCCAAATACGTTACTTTTTATTCCATGCACATTAGGTAAATGTAAAATTAATTGCAACAACATTTTTATTGAACAAACATTTAAACAAGAAATGTCAGTATTGTATCTAACATTACTTGGAAAACAAATTATTCCTAGATTTTATTTAATTTGTTGGCATTATAAACCTAACATTAACAACACAGCATCAAATAGTTGGGTGTCCCATCATATTTAGTACTTATTTTGAAATATTGCATTATTTTTAAGCATCTTATATGTAAATTTCATTAAGTTTAAAGGACATAAACCAAACTATATTTTTAAAACTCATTTTATTTCTTTAATATAGATGTCTTATATCAACAATTAAGACCACTTAAACTGTAAAACGATTATTTAAAAATACTTTTTTGTGTTACAGAGCCTAGCCTATTGAAATTGGAGTTTATTGCCTTTCTTTACTTTTAATGTTAAAAACAACATTGCTATAACTTTTAACCATAGTGATAAGTTACTTGTTCTATGAATAACACTTTTTAATGTCAAGAAATCGTCCTTTATTGTCATTATGCATAGGGCAAATTGAGCTTCAACCTAGTTGGTACAGAAAACAGTATTCAGCAACTTATCCTGAAATCGGCTTTTAATTTAAACATGTTGAAATTTGTAAAGTAAAAATAACATGTAGGCCTATTTGGCTATGTAACAAGTTGGCTATAGTAGCTTTGTTCTTGTAAGGACTAAACAGATATATTCCTAATAATTGAACTTGGTATTCGTTTTAAACCATAGCATAGCCTAGGAATAGTCCAATACAAGAGCTGTTAGCAGGAGCAAACTATGCTATTTTTTTATTTAAGTTTCATGTTACATGGAGATTTTTTTGTTACAATTATCATTTAGTCTAGGCATATCTTAAATCCCATCAGGTAATTTCCTCTTTGTTAATTTAGTAAACCTTTGAAAAATCTTTGTAATCTAACCAAGGAAGGGCTTGTGACGATGAACCACGATCAACAGCTGAAGCAAAGGTTGATAGACCAGCTTTCTCATTATTTTAAGGTTTAGAGTTGGTTTCCATTAAAACCCTAGTTAAAACACTATCAATATAACAAAGAAACTGCATTGATTACTAGTTTCCCTGTCAATCACTTGCAAGCATTCAATAGCTTGTCTTGTCCTTGTCACTGGTACCGGTAAAGGTAACGTTTAAACGTCGTCTGCATCTAGCGATTTTATTTTATCTGACAGTAATCATAGAGTAGTAAATTAAGGAGATGAGAGCTAAAAATGTGGATAACACTCATTTAATGGCCTCCATGTCCACACAACGTTGTAATAGGGAATGAAACGGCTGCAACCAGCTGTATGAAGCCAAGAAAGTAGGCCTAATTGTTTTGAAAATCTCAGTTTGAAAGATGTTGTTTCACGTAAGGTTGAGGTTATGGTAAAAATCACTATCTCAAACAATGTTAATGTAGCGAGAAAAGTTGCTAAAATTCCGCTACAACTACTTTAAAAATATAGCCAGCTACAGCTAAAGCTACAAAATCCTAAAAGTAGCGACGCTACAGCTAACGCTACAAAAAAAGTAGCGCGCTACTGTAGCGTCGCTACTTGTAGCGCGCTACTTCCCAACACTGCTAATTTTTGGGGATGAGTCACGTTTCACATTAGTGGAAAAGTCAACAGGCATAATGTCAGAATTTGGGGCACCGAAATCCTTGAGCTTTTTTTGATCATGAAAGAGATTCACCTAAGCTGAACGTGTTTTGTGCTTTATCAAAGAAGAAGGTGTATGGTCCATTCTTTTTTCAAGAAGCTACAGTCAGAGGAAATGTTTACTTAGACATGCTGACTGAATGGTTGATGCCTCAACTCCAGGAAGACAGTGATGACTTTGTTTGGGTGCAAGATGGTGCACCACCACACTGGATGCACAATGTAAGGGACTACCTTGACGAGAGGCTACCGCAGCGTTGGATTGGTCATGCTGCTGACGACAATTTGAATCTTTAACGTTGGCCTCCACGAAGCCCGGACTTGACTCCTTGTGACTTTTTTTTGTGGGGTTATGTGAAAGACAAAGTTTTTGTTCCTCCTTTGCCATTGAACCTTATCGGAGCTCCAAAATCGCATTACTACTGCAGTACAAAGTGTCAATGAGACCATTCTTGAAAAAGTTTGGGCAGAATTTAGTTTTAGAATAGATGTGTGTAACATAAGCCGAGGATCCCTTATTGAGCACTTCTAATATATGGGAAAAAACTTGAGAATATTAGCTTTCCAATGGTGTATTTCACTTTCTCCTAGTAGTCCTGGACCTGACTAGGGTTCTGTGTGCATGTCGTGTATAGAGAATTTTGCTTTTGCATTTCAATATAGGTGCAGGGTGTCCACATTCTGGAAAGTCAGGGATAGTCAGGGAAAGTCATGGAAATAAATTCTGGTCATTGAAAGTCATGGAAATAGGCAAAAGGTCATGGAAAGTCATGGAAATCCCCAATGATGGATAGGTTTGACGGGACTTTTCAATGCTCTAGTCGGCCATAACCCCGACTATTGTAGCATTTCTTTTATTTTTCACAAATGCACGACAATTTAATTTATTACATTTATTTGTATAGGTTTATGAGTTTTGAGTTTGTAATAGTTCAATACAATCTGTCCCTACAATATATTATAATTGAATTTAATAATTGTAGAATATTGTTACAACAGTAGTGTATATTGAAATGTTACAACTTTATTATTACAACTCAAATTGGAATATAAATAATAGGCTATTGTTATAATGTTTTGAGTTGTCTTAAAGTCAAGTCTTTCTTAAGTTAAAAGCTAAATTTAGTAAACATATCGGAAGGAAAAAAGAAAGTGGAGAGAGAACTTGGCCAGCTACGGGGACGGAGGAGGCTGGGTTTTTTTCTTTTCTTCCTTATTTTGAATACCATATTTTTGCAAAATTTATTACTCCATTGTTATCTGTTAATATTTCAGTATTTTCTGTGAAATTACTTGTCTAGGCAGTATTATCCGTGTGTACACGTATGTTATATATAATTTTCGAATAAAATTTGTGAGTCACGGAAATCAATGTTAAATGGTCATGGAAATTAATGACAAATTTTCTGTGGACACCCTGTAGGTGTCTTAGGAAGTGTTTTCCACTCGGGTGTCAAGTTCGCACCTGGTACGTTTTCGAGCTATGACGTCATCAAGATGGCGACTCGGCAATTTTTGAATGCGTATATTTCGCAAACCGTTTAACGGATCGGGATGGTTCTTTTTTTGTTTGAAAGATATTTTTACAAACTATCTTTTTTGTATTTACACATTTGTTTTAAACTTAATATTCACCCCACAATATTGAAAAAAGTTGTTTTTATTGTTATTATATTTATTGCTTTGCTTATAACTTCTTAACCGCTGATAATATCAAATACCACCCGTCGCAAAAGTTGCAGATAATTCTATACACTTTCCAATGATACCAAACAATATGTGATTAGACCTAAAAATAAAGCAAAGAGATTGAATAAACCGTAAACAAACACTGAAAGTGGTGTACGGTCCGGGAAAGATTTAGTCCTGGACATGACTAGGGTTCTGTTTGCATGTCGTGTATAGAGAATTTTGCCTTTGCATTTCAATATAAGCGTCTTAGGAAGTGTTTTCCACTCGGGTGTCAAGTCCGCACCTGGTACGTTTTCCAGCTATGACGTCATCAAAATGGCGGCTAGGGCAATTTTTAAATGCGTATATTTCGCATACCGTTTAACGGATCGGGGTGATTCTTTTTTTGTTTGAAAGATAACTTTACAGGGAATGTTTTTTGTATTTACACTTTTGTTGTAAACTTAATATTTATCTCACTATATTTTAAAAAGTGGTTTTTAATATCATTGTTTTTGAATTTTTTCCTCATAACTTGTTAAACGCTTATAGAATGAAATAACTACTCATTACAAAAGTTGTAGATAATTTTATGCCCTTTCCAACGATACTAAACAATTAATGTTTGAAATTAAAATTAAAGCCAAGAGATTAAATAACCCGTTAACTAACACTTAACATGGTAGTAAGTCCGGACAACATTGCGGCTGGAACAATTCTTCAAATGCGTATATTTCACATACCGTTTAACGAACCGGGATGATTCTTTTTTTGTTTGTAAGATATTTTTAAGCCTATCTTTTTTGTATTTACACTTTTTTTGTTAACCTACTATTTATTCCACAATATTAATAAATGTACATTTAATTGTTGTTTCTATTTTACTTTTGCTTATAACTTTTTGACAGCATAAATCAGAAATCAGAAATCAGAAACTTTTTATTGCCGTAATTTGCAAGGTACATGCATATGACAAAGTCAACAACAAATGAGGTTCAAGTTCAACCAAGAAAATAAAACTAGATCCGGTAAAACATGAATAGACAAAACATTTGTCTGGGCAGTCATAATAGATCAAAAAATAAAAATGTAGCTATGCAAGCATCGAGCCTATCAGAAACAAGACAGTAAAAGGTCAACAATTGTTCATACAGATCATATGGTCATACTCAACATGCAAATAAATATACATATATAAATTACTAGCTGTAACCCGCGGGCTTTGCCCCGTTTAACTTCTTAATTTTCAAGATTATCTCGTTCGCATGGCTCAATCACGTCCTGGTTGAAGTTTGTTCGCTACGCTCACTCACCTTTAGGTTGGAGCTCGTTCGCTACGCTCACTCACCTTTAGGTTGGAGCTCGTTCGCTGCGCTCACTTGCCTTCAGGTTAGCTCGTTCGCTACGCTAACTCGCCTCCAGGTTGAAGTTCGTTCGCTACGCTCACTCACCTTTTGGTTGCAAATTAGCTGTTGTCATAAATGTAAAAGAAATAATAGTGCTGCACCCTGTTGGTAATTTTTGTAACTTTAATGCTATTGAACATCACAGAACAGAACCAACTTGTTTAATTGAAACAGCTGTTAAGATTCAATAATTTCATTTCTCATAAGGTAAACATGGGAAACTCCAGGGCCACTGGGGCGGAGCCCGAAAGGATTTTTGAAATAAGAATATGCCTATATGTTAATCGGGAATGTGAGCTATCATCATGCCAAATTTCAGCCCAATCCGACCAGTATTTTTCGCGTTCACTTGTCACAAACATACATCCATACATCCATACATCCATACATCCAAACTTTCTCATTTATAATATTAGTAGGAAAAACCAACGACTTTCATCCGAGCTTGCAACTGCCTTAAATGGGCTAAATTATCATGTATTTTCAAAAGGCAAAAAGTCCCATGCTGTGCTTTCTGCAGATGCAGATCAATTTTAAATGCAGTATGCAGAAACGAACTAACTCAATAAGAGAAAAACATGACAAAAACATTAAATGTAGTACATGTACAGCTTAAATCATTTTAGTGTAATGGACCTAATTTAATAAATTGTTTACATCTTGGAGTTTTTAGATTACATCTTGGTGTTTTTAATAATTGAATTTGCATATTAAATAATTATAGTTGAAATAATATACACATTTATTAATGTGTATGTGTTCGGATTCAGTATTAAGTTTTGTTAATTGAGTAATTAATAATTCGTGCTGCAACTTGAAGGTTGATGCCCGTTAGCTCAATACCTTGATGATTATTACACACATATAAACAGGTTGTTAAATGTATATTATTAAAGATGATCGATTCTGCAATAGTAGAATAAATGGGGGAAATATCATAATAATGAAACCGGACTGAATCATACCTGGACGTTGTGCCTTGTTCAGTGTTTATGTATTGTTTAGTAAATATTTTGCTTTATATTTATTTACAAACCCATATTGTTTGGTATCATTGAAAAGGGTATAACATTATCTACAACTTTAGTAAGAAGTTGGTTTTTCAATTTATAGGCTGTCAAAAAGTTATAAGCAAAAGTAAAATAGAAACAACAATTAAATGTACATTTATTAATATTGTTTATTTACTTTAGCTGGGTAACTTAGTGGTAAAAGAATATGCCTATAGCTAACCTAGCAATCAGAAGATCGTTAGTCAGTTTGATCCTGAGATAATTTTGTAGCTTTTTGATGGTTTAAAACTGGACACAGCTGACCTTAACCAGTGGGCTCTTGACCAGAGAACCAGCTGATCTTAGTCAGTATTGAATAGGAGTGTGCGAGTATTTGAACAATAAGCATTGAATGATGGTAAAAAAAAACACAATTTTTGTTTAAAAAATTAATATAATGAATAGATACTGTACTAACTTGAATCGCCCAAGAAATTATATTAATGAGTATCCAAATAGCCTATTATATTACTTGCTGTAAAAGATCAGCTCTGCTAAAACCTAAAAATCACTTTTTGTACACTCGTAGTATCAAAGCTATAGGCTAATTTCATTCATCTTACACTAATTCTTCTCACATGTTCGCCTTGAAATACACACCCTCTATTCTGTTTAATATCAATGATTGACATGTTTTGTAGGCTATGGCTGCTGTTCCAATCGCTAGACAAGAGGTCTCCAATGAGATATCAAGTCTACTATCACCTCGTGCAGATAGCCAGCAAAGTGGACCAGGTGCGAGCTGTGTTCAAGGACGTGGACACTCTCAAGCAACAGTTAGTCCTCTGTCAACCTTCCAACGAGCAAATGCAGAAGTTGCTCAGACTGTTACACGAAGTGCTGCTTGCCAGCAAACAGAGGTAACCTCCAACTACAGTTTGTTGTTTCATTTTATTTCTAGTAAAAATAAAAGGATAGTTTGTTTGATAATCTATAGATTATCAAACAAGAACAATATAGATTATCAAGAAAAACAACATAGATGTTGTTTTTCTTGGCCAATTGGTCCCTCAGCCTCGCACGGGTAATGTTGCGCCGCTTGCTGCTTATTGTACCAGTTTTATACTTCAATCCGGTATAATTCGTTTTCAGATCCGAAAATTTCATCGGTGGTGGGGACTGTACCAAATTTATTGTAGTGTGGGGTTTTTCTTGGATTTAGTGAAATTGAATAGAATAACAATAATTACTGTTGTGTAGCATTGTGGAAGGAACCTAACCTCAAAATTGAACTTGACACCTTTTTTGTGGTATTTTTTGATGGTGTATCTGAGTTTTTCGCCCCTGCTTTTTCCCTCCATTTGGTAACACTGAGGGCCTGCTAGCAGTTTTGTTTAGTGCTGCTATCTGTTTGGTTCTTATTAAACTACGTCCACTACGACTGGAACCCAGTACGTGCTACAATATGCCTCTCATTTGCATAAAACTTAATTTTAAAGTTTTTGCTCACTCAGCTTATTAGCCACCGGCCGTGGCTGGCCATTGCACAACCACACTTAACATAAGTAGGAGAGTCTTTATACACAGTGCATACATAACAAAGAGAATGGGCAAGTATAGTGATCAAGGTCTGAGGTCTCTGAGTACGGACGGTATGGTTATCTTGAGTGTGGGGGGTTCTTCCCGGAACCTCAATTGAGTCAAGGGTGTCGCCACCTCTGGTGGATAGGTTCATCCGGGTGGGTCCCACTTCTATACCTGCCTCCTTTTGGGAAACCCTGATGGCCTGGCAGTGATGTTGGGTCTGACGGGCAAACGAAGTAGATCGGGTGCTGGGTCCGAGCCCGCCAGGGGTATCTGGGGATCTATCGCTCTAGTTATCTCTGGTTTCCCAGCAATGGGTAAGGCCTCGATCGGGTAGTGGTGTAAATGGGAGGTTGGGGTTCCCCCCGTCAGCGTGCTGACGGTCCCCTTCCTCCTGGCTATTGATGGCGGGTTCTGCCTGTCAGGGATTAGATAGGTCCCGAGTGTTGCTTGCACTAAATGCGTCGGGGCGCTCTACCATGGACCTCTAGGTCCTGACCTAGTGGAACCCAGGTGGAGTGACGCTTAAACAAGCAGCCGGAATCCCTGGTTAGGATTGAGGGGCAACCCTCCTTCCGAAGGGTCTGCTTCGGCAGCCGGCGAGCCTGATGACCTTAAGTCATCCGCCCATGATGTGCTAAAGGTTGATGCGTAAGCTTCGGCCTACATCATGGGGCCCGGGTATGTCCTAAAGGATAGGTACCGGGTATGCAGTCAGGGGGCTTCGGCTCTCATGACAAATAATGTAATGTAAAAAATGTATAGTGATCAAGGGCTACCACAATTATTTTAACTATGTTTGCAGTGAGTTGGCAGCAAAGGTGATGGTGGAGCTGTTAGGGACTTACACGACTGAGAACGCCAGCCAAGCCAGAGAGGACGCCCAGCGCTGTATCATAGCCGCCCTGGCTGACCCTGGCACATTCCTGCTGGACCCTCTGCTGGCACTCAAACCTGTGCGCTTCCTGGAGGGATCACTGGTCCACGATCTTCTCAACGTCTTTGTCTCCGAGAAGCTTTCCAATTACGTCTCTTTCTACCAGGACCACAAGGAATACGTACAGTCGCTAGGTAATGAAACAATATATTGTAGTGTAATATTAACCCTTATCAAAGACTATGTATGTGTTAAATACTCTAACAGCTAGGTTTTCTGACTGTTTGCACAGTTCAGTAGAACCTCATTTACCTGAAGGATGATCCACCATGGTTAATAGATGTGTCTAAAACTACTTTACATAACCATATGTCAAGACAAATACAGAGGCCCACTATTGATATGCTAATGCAGTAGTCTCCCACATAACTGTTTTTAATAATCAAAGTTCGTTTGATGAAATAAAAATGGAAGCAGCACAAAGAAAAACTTGGTGAAATGGATTTTTAATAAATTAGACCAACAGTCCTATTGATCATACGGTTCATTCAAGCTAATCAAACGTAATACGTTTGATAACGTCAAACGTATATTCAAAAGAAAAAAATTATATAGTGGCCTATATGATTGAAATTTTTTAAAGAATAGAATTATTTTTACTATACTCTAGAGTGGATAGATATAGGTATAGTCTCCTGTAATTAACCCAACCATTCAAAGCTCACATCTCACCCATTGCAATTATTTGTTTAGGTTTGAACCACGAACAGAACCTTAAGAAGATGAGGCTGTTGACATTCATGCAGCTTGCCGAGGGCAGCACCGAGATGTCATTTGACACTATCCAGCGAGAGCTACAGCTGCAGGCCGACCAGGTCGAACCGTTCATCATTGATGGTACCAGAGTTTTATTGCATTGTAGTAAATACACTAGAATATGTCAAGTTGTTGAAGAGGGGGTGTTTCATAATGACCAAGACCATCAATTAGTCTCATGTCAAAAAATATTTTTGAAAGTTGTATTATGTCTTTGTAATGTTTAAATAGTACGACACGAGTAGAAAATTTAAGGTACGAGTCTTGGCGAGTGCCTTAAAAACTTCTACGAGTGTCGTTAACACTATTTACGCAAGTTGCGTACACTACTTTACCTACGACAGTGTTTTAATTACTAAAAATCACTACACATAACTTCTAAGAGAGGTTATGTTTTCGTTTTTAACCTCTCATTTTCAATTACAGTGATGCAACGAAACATTGAACCAAACACTAATTGCAGCACTCAACAATTAAATTGGCGTGAACAGCTGATTAGTTGAAGTTCGAATCATTACAATTTTACTTCTTCACTCTCAATCCTTGAACCTCATTGGTCCGTTACCCGTGTTGTTATGAGTAAAACTATGCTGTTAATGAAGTAAACAATGCTGTTATGAGAAACTTTTCAATTCTAAGAATTAAACTGAAACGGCTACTTTAAAAAACGGTCGTAGGTAAAATTGTTTAAGGAGTTTTATTTGAGGTGCAGATGAAAATGTAATTAACTTTTTTTCGCAGTAGGCCTACTATGCTAATAATTAGACCAATTTGTTAATTACAAGGAAAAATTTGGTTCAGTTCAGATTCCAATATAAACTGTAGGTCCCTTCTTAGTTTCCATTGGCTGTATGGGCTATTAATTAACAGCTGTGTCTAAGGAACACAAGACTACAAGATCGAGCCACTCATCCTACTCTCATCCTTCACTCATATTTGGGTTAAAATACGCACATAGTGGCGTCCCCATCTTTAATAATTGATTGATTCATTGATATAGTTCTTGTGTCAATTTTTTACTTTGCTCAATAACAATAAGTTAAAAGTCCCTTCACTAGCATTGCTCTGTAGTTGGTCACACTGTTACTGAATCAAGATTTGTTTACACAGTTTTGAAAACAAAGCTGGTTAGAGCGCGTCTGGACCAGTCCAACAGGAAAGTGCACATCTCCAGCACGATGCATCGTACCTTCGGCCGCGCCCAGTGGCAACAGTTGAGAGACATTCTTTTCTCCTGGAAGCAGAACCTTGCCAACGTACAGGAGGGCATGAAATCTGTGGTTGCTGTTCAGAAGGAACTGGCTGCTAAATAAAACGTCTTATTTCTTCGTTTTATGCTTTATATTAAAATGGTGTAAAGCTATCGTACTGTTTTATTCATGAACCTTTTTTGTTGTGATTGTTGAGATTTTAAGTAAGATTAAAACCGTCTTAATTTTTTTTAAATGTTTTCTTTTTATTTGATCAGAGATAAGTGTTATGAAATATAAGAATTTGTACCAGCTTAATAGCTATTTACATTACAAGTGTAGTAAGAGCGTTTTTACATCACGCAGGTGAATGTTGTGCAACGAGCGGAAGCGAGTTGCATAATTCACCTAAGAGATGTAAACACGCTCTTGCGTAACGTGTAACGTACAAGATTTTACCTGACCCGACAATATACATAGGTTTACGTACAATATTTTTCATTATCCATTTCACTCATCGTCTAACAGTAACGTTCTTTTACAAACAAAAGCTAGGTTAGGAAAATACTTTAAAGCATAACAATAACATTCAAGCGCACAGCTGATTCCTAGTGTTGAACGTCGATGCCTCCATAGAGGTATATTAAGTTAAGCACTCAATGTTATTTAAATGGGTTTCATTACATCACCGAATGAGTTTTTTTCAACTTAACATCACTCGAGAAGTAAGGAAGTTGTATACATCACGCTTGGGATAGGGAAGTTTAACATGGCGGGTTAGGTAAATGGTTTTATTAAACTCAAAAGATAGATACATACATACATACATTTCCAAGAATAGATTTACTGAACATAATAAAAACAAACATCAAATACTGATATTAATTAACAGCTGTTTTAATCACAGTAAAATTAAATTATAAAGCTTATTCTACAGTTTCACCTCTCCTTTGTTTAATGTAGTCGTTGAGATATGCAGGGAGCCTTGTTACTCTAGATGAGTGGCAAAACCTGTGAGGTAGCAGATTTTAAGGAGGAGGGTTAAAAACCTACCGTGACTAAAACCTATTTTCATCCATAAAAGACTACACTTGGGTCTATGTGTTGGCCATAGTTAAAAAACGATGTGCAAAGGAACTTAGGCCTGGACTCAAAATACAATAAAGTATACACATACACTCACACGATATATTTAATCATAATAACACTCCAGAGCGTGTAAGCTGCAACTTAACTGTAATGGTAAGTCAACTAAAAGACTACAATATTCGTTTTTCGACTATCAACAAGCTCGCTTCGTCATATGATCTTGTATCTTCTACGATCTACGGTCATCGAAAATATATTCTGAAGGTTATATACTAGTTATTCTTATATTTTTTCATGCTTTACGTTTATTTTTGTTTGGCTTCCGTTTCAAAATTCAATTTTTGATATATCTACATTTTATAAAGTAAATTTCTACTTTATTTTATACCCGACAGTTTCTGCCTGCCAGTTACTATAGCGGGAGTGGCTTAGTTTGGTTTAAATGAATTCAATCAAAATTACAACCGTTCCATTTACCTAGTAAATAATTTCATAAATAATTGAAAGGGTTAGACAAATAGTTTCATTGAATTGGCCAAATAGAATACTTGTCGAACCTACAGAGTCCTTCTAAAAGTTAGGCAAAATGTTCAAAAACACTTAATGAAGGTGAGGATGAAATAGCTCAACCTGAGCGCTTGCAGGATTTCCTGAGTGCTTCTAGAGCTCTGAACCTTCTATTAAAATTAAAATAATCAGTTAAAGCCGTGAAACAGCTTTGTATTGACCCCTGGATTTTATCAGCTCCTTCTGAGCTCTCCGGGAAAAATTTGAGTATGGCTGGTTCTAGGGGTAGGCCTAGCCTGTTTTGAGAGTACAATTTTATTCCTCCCTCAGAATTTACGTCACAAACTGTTAATACTACTGCCTGCGCAATCATATTTAATGTTCAAGCATCATTATCTTTGAATATTTAATATTCAGTTTTCCTCGACCACCAATACTGGAGGAGGACATCATTATCAATATATTGGCAGAACGCAGGTACTTTGTAAATTGTATAGGGTAATAATATTAAAGAGAAAGAGAAGAGAGAGAGGTTCTAGTTTGGATGAACAATAGAATGTAATTAATTGATATTTGTTTACAAAATATAATTAAACAAAGAAAAGCTGAAAATAATGATATAATCACTCGCTCACTCCCATGGCCATTTATGCCCAAGGCGGGATTTGGCCGCACCAACAAATACTCTCCATCTCTCTCTATTTTCTGCATATTCCACTGCTGCCCCCACTTCTCTAATGCACTTGGAGATACTCTCGTAGGGCTTCTTCTATGGTGATTTCTGTATCATCATTCTTTTCACTGTAGTATATTACATGATCAGGTCAAGTTTTCGGTTTCTTCTGTCTAACAGATCGTCGTGGTGCTTCACTTGGCACGTCTTCATTTTCAAAACCAAGAAAATCTTCATCATCAGTATCTTCATCTTCATTTGGGAGATTATCTTCTGCATGATGTTCGTTCTCTTCAGGTCCATCTTCACTTGACTCGATTTGTGCTGAAAGGTTTACGTTGTTCTCCTGAACTTGCTTATTTAACTTCTGACTGGTCTCAGGATCCTCTTCTTTTTGGTTTTCCAAAAATATTACATCCCTAGAGATTGTAATCTTGTTTGTCTTAGGGTCGAGAAGTCGATATCCCTTTGTTGATGCACAATAGCCTACAAAAATAATTTTTTTTGACTTTGGGTCCCATTTCTTTCTTTGCGTTTTTGGTATCTGTACCATGGCTTTGCATCCAAATACTCTCAGGTGAGCTAGACTGGGCTTTCTCCCATGCCATATTTCATAAGGTGTTCTATCTCCAAGGATTGCTGAAGGCGAGCGGTTTGTTAAATACACAGCTGAAGAAATAGCCTCAGCCCAATATATTTTAGGCAGGTTTGCATCAAACAACATTGTTTGAGCTTTTTCAACTAATGTTCTATTGGCTCGCTCCGTGACTCCATTTTGTTGAGGGGAGTAGGGAGTCGTAAGTTGGTGAACAATTCCTTCAGAAGAAAGATAGTTCTTCATTTCTTCATTGACGTATTCGCCACCATTATCCGATCTGATTTTCTTTATTTTCGCTCCTGTTTGTTTCTCGACCATGGCTTTGAAACTTTTTAAGATTTTTGTCACCTCAGATTTTTCTTTCAACCCCCACTTTTGTCAAAGGTTACAGTGTGTCCCTTCTTAACTATCTTACTCACTGATAGTAGTTAACTGCCGAACTTGGTATGTGAAAAACATCATTGGCTTCTACTTCTACAACTTCATTATATAGCTCAAGATCTACAGTGCCAGAACTATCTGCAACTAGATCTGAACCATCTGCTGAAACTATTGTACAGCTATTTGGCTATAGATTGCTAAGCTTATTTACATCGTTTGTAATGTGTGTGGACGCACATGAATCCAAGTACCATAAACCTTCATTATGGGTACGCCGATGACTGTCTACCGCCAGAAAAGCATTTTTCTTACTTGTATCATGGCTATTTTCATGTTTGTACTCATTAGGCCTACTTTTATTGGGCCTATCTGAAAATCTAGATTCATTAGGTCTAAACCTACTGTTTTGGTTAGGCCTATTATTTGATTTATTGTTACTACTATTTGATTGAGGGCAATTCTTAGCTAGATGGTTAGGCTTATTGCACCTAAAACATTTTAGCGGTGTCGACTTATTAGACCTAAACTGTTTATTGGCATAAAGAGCAGATTCACCAGTCCAGTCCTCGGATTTCACATCCTGAAGGAGTTTTACTTTGATGGAATCACCAGTGATAGGTGTTCCCGAATTTTCTAATGCCATGATCATCGGTTTGTAGTCATCAGGCAAACCTGCGAGTAGCAAGGTACCAATCCACTCCTCACTAACGTTAAATTTCATTTCAACTTAAAAGCTGTTGTTATGATTCTATCACAATAATCATCAATAGACTTACATTTTTCAAGCGTGGTTGTGACTAAGGTTTTTAGTAGGCCAACTTTCCTTGTTAAGCCAGAATCCTCAAAGGCCTTTTCCAGGGCGTTCCAAGCTTCTGCAGCCGTTCTCGTGTCTCTGATGTGAGAATAATTAATTTTATCCACAAATAAAACAATTCTTGAATGGGCTTCCTTGTCTTTTTTCTTCCAGTTATCACTGATGGGGTCCAGTGGGGTTTCCTCTATGACATCCCAAAGGTCATCATGTACGAGATAGGCCTTCATAGCAAATTTCCAAGTTGAGAAGTTTTCCCTCCCCTGTAGTTTTTCAACAATAGGTAGACCTGAAGAAGCACTAATTTTTTGTCGGTACTGTCTTCAGAACAAAGAACAAAAGTCTCACGTAGTCGCACACGGCACAACCTATGTGTAGGTTAGGATCAATCGTTACTCGCGAATCCGTGAATAAACTGATATCGCAATGTTCCAGTTATTAATATCCATATCCACAAACGGCCTCTGGGCCCATAACCACTGTTAGGGTTATTAAATAACGCGCAATAATGTGGATATGGAACATTTTATTGTCTTCTATAGTTACTACACAACACACACATGACATGTAGTAGAAACGAGCGAGAACATTACATAACCTCCCAACCGGCTCCGGACATAGGAAGAATAATACTTTCATTCTTAGAAGAAGAAGAAGTCATATAGGCCTAAGTTACATAGACGCTTGATAGCCTAAAGATTGGAGCATGTACTATTACTATATGACAAGAATATAAATTTATCCTCTCTAACAGTGGTGGGCGAGTTGACCTCAACCTCAGGTGGTGTGGTGGGCGTGTTGACCTCAACCTCGTGAATCCCACAAGGAGTGTAGATGTTAGCATCAGTTTTCGATTGTGGAGTGGGGGTGATGGTAACTGTATCATCAGCCGAGTTCTTCAAACTGTATTCTTTGATCAGAACATCTAGTTTCAATTGGAATTCGCCATGTGATAGTCCCCGTTTTAGCTCTCTTTGTGATCTTTGATTGTAGCTCACGATGAACACTGCAGCCCCTGTTTCTTGACGAAAATCCATAATTTTTTGACGAAGTGTTCTGGTGCAATAAGATCCCTCGCACAACCCATTGGGGAGCAGATTAATGTTTTTAGTCCTTTGGCTTTAAAATCCCGTGTGAGTTGAGAAAAGGCTTCATTGTAGTCGTCTTTTTTTGGTTTCCCACTATACATCCGTTTGGTAACCAGGCTGTAAACAAAAGCGCCTTGATTTACATTCTGATAGGTGAGTTTGTCTGCAATAAAATCGCAGGGACGTGGTCTACCAAACTTGTTTTTGAAAACGACAGCAACACCAGCTGTCATTTTTCTGGCATGGTCAAGGTCGCTCGATATAGTGTGAGCAAAACCTACAGAAGAGTCCTGTTTGTAGCGGTCTATGACTTGGCTCATGTGTTCTTCAACCTACTCGATACCTTGATCTACAACCACTGGTTTAGAGTTAAAAGACTGCTTTGAGGGTTCATTTTGCTTCTTCCTAATTAGCAGTTTTGCAACCATGTCTGCAACTTTAGCTTTACCTTTCCTATTGAAGTGCATCCCATGAGTGGTGTATAAATGTCGGGGAAGTAAGTGGAGGGGAAGAATTTGTATTTGGTTTTCATTGGCTGTGTTTTCTATTTCAGAGTTAAAATGTGAAATTTTCAATTCCAACTGCGGCTGGTCATGTTTCATAGGCAGTGTTGCGAGAATCAAATTGGTGTGGGTAGAGTTTTGGATTAATCTATTTACATCCTCCATAAGTTGCATTTCTCCAGCACTGTCAACATTATTTGTACCAGCTATTACCGGTAGATAGTCATCTAGAACAAGTCTCCAGAAAGTTGTTTGACCTCTTCAGTAACTCTGTCAAACTTTGCCCCAGATCTGACATATGAACAAACATTAGCAGTTGTCCGTTAGTGTACTAAATTACTTAAATTCTTTCCATGACTGTCAGCAAGTATGACAAGTTTTAATGGATGAATTACACCACACGGTAATTTTACTGAAGTGTGTCTATTTGAACTAGGCCTAGGCTTCTGTTTCTTATTGGTGATGTTACTTGTGTAATTCTTTTTCTTACTAGGTAGAAGATCCCCATTGGATTGTTCATCATTAAAAGTATCAGAAGATAAAATTTCAAAAGAATTTTCACAAGGTATAATAAAATTGTGAGCTGGTGAAGATGATATTAAGTTATTACTTTTGACAAAAATACTGTCTTGAGGCTCAGACGGATTGTTGGTTAGTATGTTTTTTGTTGATCCAGTTGGAGTTACTTGCAGTCGTTTTTTAGCAGAAGGATGTTTCTAGGAACGTAGGAGTGCCAAGAGGTGGAAAACAACTTAAACATGGAGATTTTTGTGATTCTATTTGACTTAACTTAACAGTTTTAGCTTTATTTTCTTTTTCAAGACATTTAATTATAGTTTCTAATGTCCTCATGGATTCCAGCATTTTTTTAGTCTCTTCTTTATATATAGTGCATGCTTTGCATGGTTTTGGTTGCATGTGATTTACTATATTTTAGCTTTGATATCTTATTCCATCTGTGACAAAAGATTCATGTTAGCTAACTTTTCTTTCTCCAATTTACTTTCTAAAAATTTTACTTGCTGAGTAAAATTATCCTCTGTATCACTAAGCAGCTTCTTTTGCGACTCAAGATTCTCCTCCATTTCTTTTATTTTGTCTTCAAGTTCCAAAACATATAGAGAGTTTTCATTTTTGGCCTTAAAAAGCTCTTCACGCAATTCTTCATTTTCATTTATTATTGATTTATTAATTTCTTCAGCCAGAGATGAACAGTCTAATTTATCAGGAGATTCTTCCATTATTGCAGTGGGACTAAGATCAACGATTGCTGTGTTTCCTTGTGTAGTTTCATTGGAACAGATTGGGCATTTCCATAATTTTTTTCAGCTAATGGTACATTTTTTACTTTATTGTAAGACATGTTTACACATCTGAAATGATGCCATTTCCCACATTGACCATTACACAAAATT
Organism: Macrosteles quadrilineatus; assembly: GCF_028750875.1. Taxonomy (NCBI): domain Eukaryota; kingdom Metazoa; phylum Arthropoda; class Insecta; order Hemiptera; family Cicadellidae; genus Macrosteles; species Macrosteles quadrilineatus. The sequence continues at coordinate 26,922 of NW_026542611.1, forward strand.
GCCCCAAAATTAGAATTTTTTCCACACGTTCCACATGGATATTTAAAAGTCTTTAGAGTACATTTACTCATTATAAAATAAAAAAAGTTCAAACTAGTTAAACAGTTCAATTAATATTAAAATATTGAATATTGACATTTATGTAATCAAAAATGAAACATTTAAAATATCAGAGCTTTGTAGTGCATTAAATTTTATTATTTTTTATTAAACTTGGTTATTTTTATTAAACATGGTGACACTTTTTTTAGAAGACAAAACTGCTTAACAAATCAATACAATTTAGATAACTCAGCTGGTCATTGAGGTGCACTTCCAAGGTTCCTAAATGTAAACAAACAGCTGATAACAGGATTGTCCAGTCTAGTTCCAGTAGCAGCAAGAAATTCCAGCAACAATGTTGAAAAGTGATGTTTTGTTTGTTCAGGATGTGATTACTGCAGCCAAGTTAGCAAAAAATAGTGTCCATCGTAAAATATTTCAGTAAAAATAATGCACTTTTAGCACCCATATATTCGTCAACTTTTATGTAGTGTTCCTTAAAGAATTCAAACACAAAACTTGAAATGAAAATGGTAAATAAATGCAGTTAATAAAAATATGTGCTTCTTGAGGTTATCTGATCCAGGTAACTTTGTTTTCTAAATTAAGTTATTAATTTTTAGTATAATACAGCTTCTAAATGTTTCAAATTGATCTTTGTACTTTACCAAATAGTCGTGAAATAAAAATAACCTCCAAACTTCTGTAAATATAGTTAAAAACCACTATAGTAAAGGAGCAAAAACTTTGATCATGTTACACACTTTGATGTCGTCTGTACTGTAGAGAGATTAAATGTACTAATAAGAATAAGAACAATTTATTCCATTGAAATTTTTACAAAGAAATAGGACATTTTACACAGCATTTTAAACAGGTACACAGTCTTTAAAACTCAATTTTAAAGAAACAATTTCTAACACTCCCCCATTAGCAAAGGTTTTCTCAAACTACATTTTTAAAAAGATAAATATAATCTACAAGTTCAGTCTTTTAGTTATTTATATTCGTCTCCCGCTTCTAGTAGTTATTATTGACCTGTTGTGACTGGTGTTTAAGGGTGGTTGCTGACAATTTAATTTGAATGCCCAAAATAGTTCAGTAGCCAGGTATTTTCCAGGGGTCAACCGTTTTACCAACAAAATCCGAAAACCCGGGTCAGCATTGGCAAATTTACCCTCGTCCAGGAGATGGCTCTGGTCGTTACTCTTAGACCGTAGAACACTCATTTCTGTCTTCAACGCCTCATCACCACCACTCCTGAGGGTCTATCGATTCTAATAAATGGGCTAAACAACTTCAAAAAGCATGATTTGTTTCGACAAAGCAGAGTGCAGGTGTCAGGGTATGGGGTCCCTGGTCCCAGCACGACGAACTGCTCGAAAACTGTAAAATCCGACGAAGTAATCGATTACAAACCTAAACAGTGCGGGTGTCAAGGTATGGGGTCCCTGGTCCCAGCGCGACGAATTTGCTCGAAAACTAATACGATTTGCCGAAGCGATCGATTTCGAACCTAAACAGTGAGGGTGTCAGGGTATGTTATCCCTGGTCCCAGCACAACGAACTGCTCGAAAACTACTAAATTCGACGAGGCGATCGAATTCAGAACCTAAAAAGTGCGGGTGTCAGGGATGGTGTCCCTGGTCCCAACACGATGGACTACTGAAAAACTACTAAAATTCAACGAGGCAATCGATTTCGAACTGAAACAGTGCGGGTGTCAGGGTATGGTGTCACTGGTCCCAGTATGACGAACTGCTCGAAAATTACCAGGACGACGAGTGTTCGGAAAACCCCCTTTCTCCACTACTTACGGTTTATTTTAGGTAAATAATTACTATTGCGGAAAAAAGTGATTTTCTCCACTAATGTTCAAAATTTCGTTATACAACGCTAATACGAGTACTGTAAGTTGGTTTGGATGTAAAAACGACAAAATAACTATTGCATAAGCTTAAATAGACTAGTCACGACTTAAGCTTTCAAGACGAGGTCCGAACGGGTTAATGGCGAGAACAAGAGTCAAAAGAGAACTGTCCAACTGTCCTTCCCCTACTCCTTCTGGAGCTGAGTCACTAGCGCTCCGTGCGTAAGTGGCTAGAGCAGGAATTAATTTGGTGCGTAGCATGTTGCTGCACGCTCGTGGAAATTTCCAGCCGCCATCGCCGCGTCACCGGGACCATCCTTGACTCAAACTCACTGTCATTGTCTTCGCTTGGCGAAAATAAACTGAAAACAAACATTTTCTAAAAAAAATTGTCGGGTTTCATTTTCTGACCATTACACACTCCTCTGTCTTTAAAAGAAAAAAAAACAGCAAATAAAAGAATGCCGCTTTCTTGCGGTCGATAAACTTAAATTTAATCCACACAATCCTCGCTGCGTGAATATTTTCACAATGTTTGTCAGTTTTTTTCACAGCTTTTTTTGGTCCCACTGCCAATCTGCGCAGACTTCCGGGGCGTTTGGTTTAACTAAAATGATGGGTTGATCTTTTGATCCAAACCAAACACTCCAAAATCCAAAACCTTTGGCTGCAGGCACTCTCCGGCCTGTTAAATAAAAAAAAAAACTTCTTCAAAACACAAAAACCAAAATAAAACCTGGGTTCATCTTTTGTAGCCTTATTTGTAGGGTTGATCAACGGGGAGTCCGAGGTTGCGGACATTGATTCTTTTTTGGGTTTCATCGGCTTGCGTTACCCGGACTCTCGACGTTTTATCCTTGGGTTTATCTTCCTTTTATTCGGGAAGGCTCCAGTGGGGTCAGTCCCAGGGGGGGTATTCCAGTGCTGGCGTTGTGGAACACAAGCTGACGAACAGTCACGCCCTCTTTTCCGAATTTTGGAGAGGCCTATGGAAGGTTTCCAACTAGTGCCACCCCTGGGTACACTTGGGATCGCCGTAATGCTCACCAAATTACTTATCGGTTCCGCTAGTACGTCTAGGGTGGAAATCTTGTTATCCTCCAGACGGGTATAGAGCTTCGTACTATATGAAATCAACTCTAACTCGTTGATTACATCCATTCCAAGTATCAAAGGTGTTGTCAGAGATGGCAGATACTGCACGTTCATCGTAAGGAACCTACCGTTTGTACACTTAACTTCAAACATAGACTTTACGTAAGCCAGGTTGCCATTTGCCATACGAACTCCAATACGAGTATGTTTTCCCTGACATCCAATCCTTTTTAAATGATCTGCAACTTCACAACTTATCATTGAAATCATCGCTCCTGTATCAAGAAGGACAATGAACTCCCTACCAGCAATTTCAAAGACTACATGAGGCCTAGAGTCAGGTATGGGGCTGCCACCCGTCTTCTCATAACCTATTCTGCTTACTTCACGACTTCCTAATTTGCCGAGGTAAGCATGGGCCTGGCTAATTCGGACTCCATCCCCCCTGCCTTGATGGAGTCCATGTGTCGTTACAACAATCTACTGTCCGTACTCCGGGCTTCTTACATCGATAGCACTTCAAAACCCAGGGCTATGGGCAATACCTCGCAAAATGGCCTTGGGATTCACAGTTTTAGCAGACCATAGTGTTGTTATTAGGATGCCTGGTTCCCGCGGGACGTCCTTTAGGTTAGGCTTTGTTCACTCGAGTTCGCTTTTTCCACTCGTGGCTTGATCGTCCTTCAACTTGTCCTTGGAGATGTGGTCTACTCCTCTCTTTACGACTTGAATCAAATACCACTGTCTGAGCAGCTGCTTCCCTGTACCACTTTTCTTTCCCAGTCGAACCGTCCACACCATGGCTACGTCATGTTTTCCTTCTTTAGGTCGTCTGTATCTGGATGCCGTCTCGGGTACTAGTGATCTGTATACGTCTGATGGGGGCTGGTATGTCCTAGTGTCTTGCAGAAGCGATTCGTATTCTTCTGCTTATCTTTGGAGACCCACCAGGTCTACAAAATTTCTCCTCCGCTCGTACGTCTTATATTCTGGTCGCATATTAGCGTAGGTTCTATCGAACCTGACTAACAGGCAAGATTTGCTTTGGTCGTAAGTCATAAAACTTTGACAGCGAAATCTGTTCATCTGGGTTCTTGACCTTAAACTCTTCATGGGCTTCTCTAATACTCATAACCATGTGTCGTACTTGATATGAACTGTTCTTTTAGACGTTTCTGGATCTTTTATTGATTTCACATCCCTTTTGCCTGGAGCCTGGCGACTGATTTCATTGTTGTTGTAAAAGCCAACTTTCTTAATACAGTTTTTGGTTAACTGTCGTGGGCCTTTTTTTGCTTCTTAAAAGGTCCCTTACAAACAGACAAGCCAAAGTTCTCTTCTATTAATCTTTTAAGAACTGCTTTTTTCTTAGCCGGACTTGAGGGGAGGGTGCCTTTGGCTTTTTTTAGGGCTTTGCCAAGTGTACGTGGACTTTTATAGGTTCCAAGGTAAGTTTCACCAAGTAATGCTTTGGCGTTTTCATCATTATTTTTCTTTAGTTGTGCCTTTTTCTTTCTGTAAAGTTGTTGACTTTCTCTGTCCTTGCGTCTCTTTTGCTCCAACATCAGTTTATTGGCTTTAAATCTCCTTCTTTCCTGTTATCTTTGCTTCCTCTTCCTTTCACGATATTTTTCTAAATAATTATTCCATATTTCAGGGGTCTTCTTCATTTTTTCCCTACATTTTGCCATTCTGTTAGCAGGAGCCATGATCTGAAACCAAAAAAAAAAAAAAACATTTTGGTTAGATAGGCCTACTATAAAGACACAAAATAAACAGGCATCCGTTACATCTAAAGACTTGTCAGTCCGTTACACTTAATAAATTGGTACCTATTTAACTTAATATGTCTAAAAAACATATATTTGAATATGGAAACAACCTAACCTTACTTTCTTGGGGTTTTAAATTACTAATTAGTTATAGGTTAAGTGATATTTAAACTTTCAACTTGACACAGGAACTGAATAAACAAGATCTTGAATAAAGTATTGTAATATAGTTACCTAAACGTCTACAAATTTTGCTGAATGCTTCTTTGATCTTCTTACTTCAGATGTGTTGTAGGTTAACTGGCCAAAAATATCAACTTATCAACTCATTATTTCACAGCTGACTAGAAAACAGCTGATTTCAATATTCAATAATCAGCTGCTTCAGTACCAACTGCAATCAATAATAAAACTGAAAAATATGACAAATTCATGGTTTTATTTGTAATTATGAATTGTATGGATGTTTATGTATAAGGACAAGTAATTAAAATGAACAAAATAAATATTTTAATTTTGTTACATAAGGTGTACTTAATAAAAGAATGGCTGTATTGTGAGTTTGTTTTGATGTATAAAATAACTATTACCATAACTATACTACTACTATTACTATTACTATTACTTTTACAATAACTATTACATGGCAATCAACATTTTTAACAAGCTATCATAAAACATAAGCAAAAATTCATCAAAAAATGTCTTCAAAACCTTACATAAATTATTATTGGAAAAGTCTTACTATAGCATTGAAGAATTTTTTCTGGATAATTTTGAAGGTAGGTTGTGCAACGGTTTAAGAAAGATTGCTGTAGTAGAATTAAATAGGGTACAGGACAAAAGCCTATATCCTGTCCTGATAGAGACCAGACTGGTATTTAGTCTTGTAGTTAGAGCTTAGTTTTAAGAATTGACAGATATATTTTTTTCTTTTTGTACAGTTTTACTATAAAGTTTTAATAACTGTAATTAGTTTTTTCAAATGAGGGGGTCAGAAGCCAAGGGGTACAAGTGACGGTTTCTTAGTTTTGAGATAAAACTCTTCAAAGTTAAAATGCTATGGTAAAACAACCAACCTGTTTTAAAAATTAAATTAGTTGAAGTTGTGTTGTACACATCATAACTTAAATTTAGATACTAATTTTGTGAAAAAATCTTAGGAAATATGGTAGTTATTAAGATAATAGTGATAGCAAGCGTCACTTGTACCTCTTGTCTTCCAAAGGACAATAAGTTGAAGAAAAAAATTAAAATAGTGTATAAGAGAACTTTTATTAAAATACAAAATGTAAACAAAAATAGTGAGTTGAATACAGAGACATTGTATTGTCCGTAATAACGTCTGAGTTATTACTCAGAATCAGTTTCCCAAACGGCATCAGGTTCTTCGTCTTCAACTTCAGTACGGTCTTCCTCAGCATCGGTTGGCACTGTTCCTCCCCTTCCAGGCTGTTGTCTTTCTCGCTGAATCTTCAGATTTTTGTAGAAGGCATGATATGATGGAGGAATGAACTGAAGCAGGCTCTGTAAGTCTTTGTACTTGCTTGCTTTAATTCCTGGGGCAGCATTTTTGGCTGATAGTTGTTGAGGAAGGCGTTGTTTTGGAGCCTCCTTGGGCTTCATATTGTACTGCGAAAAAGGCATGTCAGCATTGAATGTGTTTTTATAAAACAGTGTATAGGGATCTGACTTTTGAAAACGTAGCCATTGCATACTACGAATACCTGTGACTGACTTAACGTAATGCTCTTCCAAAGATTTCAAAGAAATGAAATCCTGGTCTTCCATGTTCACTACCATGAATCTGCTAGACGATTTAGCAACAATATTCATCCAATGTTCTGGTGTAAATATCCCTGTACCTGAATTCCTGTGGGCTCTTTCAATGACTCCAAAGTTTTTGTCGCAATCATTATACGAATGACCAGACAATAAGTACTTATGGTCCACCTCCTCAATGTGGGTAGTACGTACTATATACAACCAGAACTTCACTGTGAAACGGCTCTTATTCTGCCCACCTGCATTATCACTAAACATTGTAATTTTTTTTACTCTTGTAGGCAGTGTCTTTACAAGTCGCAACAGGCAAGAGAGCATCTCCTCACAGCCCCTAGCAGCCTGAGCCTCATGCCACATGAACATACTAGCGTTGTTACTTACCAAATTGTGTATACAAAAATTATACGTCCACAGTTGTCGCGCGTAGTACACTCTGGAGCAGGTAAGGACCGGAGAGGGTAGCATTTTTTGCAGGTCAAAACAAATCACAAAGTGACTAGTATCATCTTTGGCAGTTTCTTGAGCGTCCTTTATTTGTTGTCGTGCCGATTCTGCTTTCCGCAAATGTACTTCCTTTTGTGTAATAGCGCTTTGTTTCTCATCTGGAGTTCCATTGTTGATGGTATTCTGCAGTGTGTCACAAGTAACACAAGTGTCGGTATGTGGTCTGTGAAAGCTCAAGTTAAATTCCGTATTAAAGATGTGGCGATAATAGCTTTCCTTCACAGGCTCTACCATGTGTTCAACGCAGCTTTCTCTGTACAAGTTGTACATCTTTTTGATGTTTAGGCCAGGAGATAAATATTTTTTATTTGGAGCTTGACTGCGTGAATAATGACTTGTGTATCTTGGAAATCTACGAATATGCTCTTTAACGAATGCAACTTTGTCTTCAGAAAGTTTGTTTCCAGGTACTTTATGACCCCTCTTGTCCCTAGGAGAAATCCCAGAAGTAGAAATCGTCTTCTTGTTGATAACATTTGTCACTCTTTTGTTAGAGATATCAAGAGTACAGAGAAAGAATTTCTTGCATACTCTCTTGTCAAGAAAAAAATATTGGGCGCTGAGAGATTTTGATCCTTGTCCAAATAATTTCTTTCTCCTTGGTTCTACTGTTTTTATACATGAATGCAAGTAGGCAGACTGAAGCTCCCAATTTCCAAGATTCCAGTATTGTTCGAAAATGTTTTGCCTATCCTGTTCACTGAGATTGTCATTGCACTTAAACCTACAACGGTGGATGCACTCTCTTAATTGCTTCTTGTCATGATGTACGCCTTTCCTATCAACATAAGATTTACCTTCATTTCGTTTCTTTTTAGAAATATTTCTTTTCCACAAATCATATCTTCGTGTTTTCTTACGTCCTTCATGTTTTGTCCTCTTTGGTTGTGGCTCATCTAGCGCACCATCATCTGAAAAAAATAAAAATGTTGAAATTTTTTTGTAGCCTAAGTATTATGAAGTAAAGGAGAAAGACAATAGTGAATAAAAGGTATCAGTAGACTGACACATACTTTCTCCCTTATTTATGCTTAAGACAACAGATTTCCTCAAGCATACTCCTGAAACAAACATAATCCCCATAAGAATAACATTGATCACCCATAGCCTACCTACATACCAAATCTCATCCGAATTGGACCAACGGTGTACAGAGAATTCTCTAGCTATGTACACACCCACACTCACATACAGACAAGACACAAATCCAAAAACCACTGAAGCGGTTAGCTCTTTTGGATTCAGGGAGCACCAAAACAAATAGGCCTACTTCCACTGCCAACTCAAATTCGAAAATTTTGACAAAAACAATACTTTATCCCTATACTATGTATATAGGGGGTGAAAGTAAAATTAGTATAACTTTACACCACTTGTTAGTTTAGGTTTGTTATGTTACGTTAGTTTGTTAGTTCGTTAATTATTTTAGTTTAGGTTAGTTTAGTGTATAAAGTAGTTAATAAACCCACCACTATCTCTTTGAGAGCCAATTGAATCGTCAGATTCTGCACTTTCTTCTTCATACGTTGGATCCTCGTCTGTATCGTCATCTAAAAAAATACAACTCATTGAAATTTACAAAACCAAATTATTGAGTAAGGAACCATAAGAATAAAATATGGCTATGGTATCATAATATTATTATTATTATTGGCTGTTAAGTCTATTATAAACTTTAAGCCTATGCATAACTAAATGCGCACTTTTTAGTTATCTTTGGAAATACATGGGCAAATACCCATTCTGGGACAGATCTGTTTACATTTAGTAAAATATTTTGCCAAAAAATAATAATTAATTCTAGGCCTACTTGTTTAAAAACTACTTGGTCTATAAGGGTCTTAAAAATACCCTGAAATGGATTGAGGTTATGCTGTAGTCAGAGTTGTGCCATAACAATATTCTGTTTTATAATGTACACAAGATTTACATAAAGGTAATGAATCATTTAGTTAATTGGTTATTTAAGTATTTTCCTAGTCATTAAAATTATCTATTCTCATACAAAACACTAAATAATGGTGTAAAATTGGCACTTACCACCAAAGAGGTTAGGAAGTGGATCATCTGGATCTGAATCACTCATAATTAAAACTTAAAATATTCACTGGATAAATTACCATACAGACTTAATAATCTTATCTTCCTTTAATAATCTTGAAAAATAACTAATAGTAAGTTATATTACTAAATGAGAAGGGTAGAGGAAACACACTGTTACAAAACAACACTCAATAATAACCTACAACTTTGGAGCACAACAGGTATAAGTGCCACCTATACCCCTTGGCCACCAAATGTTTGAAAACAGCTGACAAGACATTCAGCTGTTGTTTAGTTTCTCCACCAGAGAGCAGCACTATACAGAGGTTTCACTTGTATCTCTTTACCACCAAATTTATTTTTGAATCTTCTATCCAAATCTGTACTTAACTCAAAATTTTTTAAAATGTCACTTGTACCCCTTGGCTTCTGACCCCCTCAAATACAACAGTTTAGTATTAGTTTTATAAATATTGACAAAACTCTTATCCATGTACATTGTACTCCAAAAGATGTTATGAGTTAATAAAGACTTTGAATTTGAATTACATAAGGTTAAATAGACTAGTCACGACTTACGCTTTCAAGACGTGGTCCGAACGGGTTAATGGCGAGAACGAGACTGACCGTCGAGCTCGGTCAAAAGAGAACGTTCTGTCCTTCTCCCACTCCTTCTGGATCTGAGTCACTAGCGCTCCGTGCGTAAGTGGCTAGAGCGGGAATTAATTTTGTGCGTAGTAGGTTGCTGCAAGCTCGTGGAAATTTCCAGCCGCCGTCGCCGTGTCACCACGACGATCCTTGACTCAAACTCACTCTCATTGTCTTCGCTTGGCGAAAATAACCAAAAACAAACATTTTCAAAAAAAAATTTGTGGGTCTCATTTTTTGACCGTTACATTGTCAGTAGTAGAGTTCATCTTGAATACAGGATCTTTTTCTTCATTTGTGATTTCTAGTGGGTACATTCAACTCTGCACACTCATTCTCCACTTTTAGTTTTTCTTCAAGGTTAGGAGGTGTGAGATAACCTTCAGTTAGTTTTTGAGCATGAGAATCAGGGTTGTTCATTGTTTAGTAAAGATACTCAAATTTGTCTTCTTATTACCGTATTTTAGAGCACACAGACCAAAAACCAATCCAATTTTTAAGTTCTCCATCAAATTTTTTAAGCTCAATTTTTGGGAGATTTACTTTACAATTTGAAGCGGCCTGTTTACCTATAAGTGGTACTTATACTCGAATGTAAATCAACTGTTGTAGCTTGCTGAATGTTTTGAACTAACATTACCTCATCATGATACTTCTCGTTATATTCAGAACTGTTGTCACCTCCTTTTCAATGTCCCTTTTGTTAGTATTCTTATTTTCTATTAACTTGCTTAACACATTCGCTACCAAGTAACGCACATTTGCATCAGTCCGGTCACCCCCACACACCAAAATGAACCATCAGAAGAGAAAATCCCAGGTATATTATAGGCATAAATCATTGATGGCTTCCGTATAACCCCACCTCTTCTGTTTGTAACATTCTTCATTTCTGAACCATTTGTTGTGGAAAATGGTTACCACATTTCTCTTCACTTCATTACCGTCACGTCACCTTTTTGTTTACTAATGTACTCTCCCTTCTTCAGTTTGGCCTGCACCACAACCTGCGGATTACCTGTCCCGCACATGTTAGTTTGGTTGTCCAACATGGTTACAGCCAACCAAATCAACACCATTATAAAAGTTGTCCAAAAATGCAGTATATGCCCTTTGTTGAAGTAGTTTTCCATGAGCTTCATGACAACGATAGGTGTGACCCTTCTGTTTGTTTGTTCATTGTGCCTTTCCCTTGATAAATAATTATTGAGAATAAAGCCGTTGGAAGTGCAAAGTTCGTAAAGTTGTATTCCCAACTTGTGGGCTTCGTTGTTTATGTACTGACGGAAGGAACAAGACTGTGAAATAAGACCATTGCTTCGTCAAGGGATATGCATTTCCCAAGACTATAAACTTTGTTACAGTTTTCTAAGGCATGATTTAGCACATGATCAATTTTGTGCATTTTAGGGTTGGTGGGATCTGTATCACTATCATAAAAACATAAACACTGTAAAATACTCTCATACCTGGTGCAAGTAATTTTAATCCTGAATATCGGGTGTTCATACAGTGGATACTTCGACCAATAGTGTTTCAATGTGGGGGTGTCTTCATTACCAATGAATAAATCCAGTGGCGGATATAGGATATTTGTTTGGGGGGGGGCCGACAGTGGTGGTTCTATGACCTCACAAAGGTCCACCGGGGGGCTTGGGGGGTGTGGAGCACCCCCCAACAAAGGAGGGGGGTCCGGGGGTCCTCCCCCGGAAAAATTTTGAATTTTCAAAGCCATTTGGTGACTTTCTAAAGCCATTTTTAACACCTAAAACCTTGTCCAATTGTCCATCAACTCCCATTTTTGTCATGAGCAAACAGACATTTTAAAAATTTAACTATGACGATTGCATTCATAATTTCAAAACACACTGTAGACTACAGCCATATCCTCCTAAAAGCCGTTGAGTGACTTTCTACAACCAGTTTTAGCGTCTAGAACTGTGTGCAAAAACTCCCATTTCCCCATTTATTTCCCATTTATTTGTCATGAATAAGTATACATTTTTAAAACTAACTATGACGATTGCATTCATTAATCTCAAAAAATATTGTAGGTTATGGCCATATCCTCCGAAAGGCCGTTGGGTGACTTTCTACAACCAGTTTTAGCGTCTAGAACTGTGTGCAAAAACTCCAATTTCCCCATTTATTTGTCATGAATAAGTAGACATTTTTAAAACTAACTATGACGATTGCATTTATTAATCTAAAAAAATATTGTAGGTTATGGCCATATCCTCCTAAAAGCTGTTTAGTAACTTTCTAAAGCCATTATTAATGTCTGTATCTGTCTCCAACTGTCCAAAAAACTCCAACCTAAGGAGTCAAAAGTCAAATACGTGATTGTGACTCTCATATTCGGAGGGGTTCTAACTATAAGAATTTTTTTCTGTCATCTATGCATAAATTGTCAAGACCTATTTAATTTTTTTGCATTTGTGATGTTTATCATTTATCATTTAAACACTGTTTTAAAAGTATTGTTTTGTTTGCGGAGGCCTTGTAAGAAAGGTTGAATAAAGTTTACAATGTAACAACATTAACACTTGTAATACTTGTATTATTGATGGTTTATCCTAATGACAATGAAAGAATAGATAACAGGGAACTCAATATTTACATGTACAGTACACACTAATTGTTAAATAACAAAGTCCAGGTTTCTTGGTACACTTGCGAACTTATCTAGAATAACCTCATCGTCACTGTAACAACATTAACACTTGTAATACTTGTATTATTGATGGTTTATCCTAATGACAATGAAAGAATAGATAAAAGGGAACTCAATATTTACATGTACAGTACACACTAATTGTTACAAAACAAAGTCCAGGTTTCTTGGTGTTAAATATGGTATTAAGAGGTAAAATTGTGAGAAATACCTTTAGATCCTAAAACTGAAGATCCATTAGGGTTTTGGTAGAACAGGAACAAGATGAGCAGAGAAGCGATGGCTCTGGCCAGAGTGACGAGAATCGAAGGACCACAGTTGAAAGATGATGTTGAGAAATGACTATTGTTGTGTAGTATGTAATTCTTCACTGATTTAAATTAAAACTCTTCTTCATTAATAAAAAGAAAGCAATTCACTACTCATGAATATTCTGGACTGTACACGAAAATTTACAACACATTTACTTTAAATAAAAATATCTTCTTGGATCCTAGCTTGACACTTGGTACTATAAATTTGGAATCCATATTTAAATGAGAAATGATGAAATAATGCACTTGGAGCGGTAAGAGAGAAAGAGAGATTAAAATATTTAATATGAACTAAACCAAAAGGTAAGCACTGTGTACTGTGAGAGAGGTGAGTCTAAACTGAACTGACTAGTACGAAGTGCTGTAGTGAACTTTGGACAGTGATGTCATCATATCAGCTGTTGTATCCTTTCAATAACTGAACTAAAAACTTGACTTGAATGTTAATACTACTTGATTAATTGTTTATATTTGACTGTATATAGTTCATATGTTATTAAATAAATATTTTATTAAATGTCCTTAGTTGAATTACTAAATATTTAACACTTGGTACACTTGCGAACTTATCTAGAACCTCATCGTCACTAACCATAATGTCTCTGTGGATAGAAAGTAACGCAAGTCCGTTAAGCCTACTTTCAGATGTGCTGTTCCTCAGGTAAGTCTTTAGTCTTCTCAGGCTGGAGAAAGTTCTCTCTACACTTGCGACGGAAACGGGAAGAACGGCTAGTAATTTCAAAAGTGTATATATGTTCGGGAAGAAAGACTTGTCACATTTTTCAATTGAACTTATAGCCGTTTTTGGAAGATTAGAAGGATTTTCTCGGCTCCACTTTTCTTTCCACAACATAAACTCACTTTGCACGATCTCTTTGTGTGACAAATCTGCTTCGTAGAAACTAAAAGCAGCTTCCAATGAATCAAAATTTGTTTTGACACACAATTGTGGAAGGATGTTTTGTAAGGATGCAACTGTGTCCTTGTGAGATTCGAAGCGTTCTTTCAACGAGTTACAAAAATCGTCTAAGTATGGCACATAAACAGCTCGTCGATAGAATTCTTCTTCTGTGGTATAGGGGATGTTGCTGCGTGCTTTTTGAATCCGACAAATTCTTTGCACCTCTTCCTTAATGTCAAGTTTGGCAGCGAATGATTTTATTTCATTGTACAAGGCTGTAAACGAGCCATCAGCATTTTCCCTCTCCTTCAACAGAAGCTCTAAGACATTCGTTACGTTATTCAATGCTTGTGTGAGATCTATATTTTTCTTTTGGAGCTGTTCAGATAAGCTATGCGTGGTTGATAGCATCCGACTCAAAACAAAAAGATTGACGATAAAAGCAAATTGACTGATAGCAGTACTTAGGGTGTGGGCCTTAGATGCTGAGTCACCTACTGATTCCTCTTCTATTTTTCCAAGGGAAAGAAGGATAGGCTCAAAAATGTCTTTGAATAAAATCACTGAGTCGTGTCTCTCTACCCAACGGGTTTCGCACAGTGAAATAAGTTTCTTTTTCTTTTGTTCAGGACAACACTCAGTAATCATTGATTTTAATATTTGTGTTCTTTTCGCTGACATATGAAAGAATCCACATACTTCTTTGATGACACCCATACAGTTTCTTATAGAAGGTATTTTGCTCGCGTCTGATAAACACAAATTTAAAGTGTGTGAAGAACAATGTGTATATAGGGCTAACGGTAGCTTTTCTCTGATATAAGCTTGTACTCCTCTAAATTGCCCACTCATCGTGGCAGCGCCATCGTATCCTTGGCCTCTCATTTTGTTTAGGTCTAGCCCTAATGTTGACAAGCTTCTTAATATTGTGCTAGCCAAACCTGCTCCAGTGACGTCATAAACAGGAACGAATGACAGAAAATCTTCTCTAATTTTGAAAGTTTGGTCCTCTACGTAACGTACACAGAGAGAAAGCTGTTCTATTTGGCTGATGTCAGTGGTTTCATCAGCTAAAACAGAATAAAATACAGAATTTCTGACATTTTCTACAACTTTTGATTGAATTAAGTGCCCGAATGTGTTAATAAGTTCGTTTTGAATAAAAGAACTGGTGTACATCGTCTTTCCACCACTGGTCGTTAATTGGTCTTTAAGTACATTGTCTCCACTGTTGGCTCGGTATCTTAACAACGATCGGAAATTCCCATCATTTTGGTCCGGTTCTTCAAGGTCTATTCGTCCACAGTCACGATGACCCCTTAGGGCTATTTGCTGCCTTCCACAAAATCGTATTGTTTGTATTATAGGGACCAGTCGTTTTCTATTATTCTCAATATCCACTCTTCTTTGGACATTTACTTGGTTGATAACACTTTCGGCCTTTTTCTTTACTACAGATTGTGTGTTTTCAGCAATTAAAACCGATTTCTTGTGATATGCCAAGTTTTCATGTTTGCTAAACAATTCTCTAGCTTTTTTTAAGTTTGTAAAAGCCTGAGTAACCAATGTTCCTGCTACTTCGTGTTGGCCTTTCCCTACATTTTCTGTATGGGAAAATAGCACGCAGTACTTGCAAAACGATCCAGATTTTTCTTCTGAATAAGCTAACCACTTAAATTCTTCCAGCCATTTCACTTGAAAAGATCTAGTATGATTTGATTGAATTATTGAGGGAAATTTGTACCCAGGCTGAGGTTTCCAAAGGTTTTCTAACAAATTAATTTTTTCTTCATTCGGTAAAGACTGAACAGAATTGTTTTGACAATAGTTACCTATATCATAGATATTTTTGCTTACGTGATTAGGCCCACTGCTACTATCCTCCTTGGCCGGAACTGCATTAAATGAGCTCGAAGTAGCAACATTACAAGAAGCAAATCTCCCAACTTCCCCAACGTCAACGTATCCAGCTTCAGCATTGTCACTGTCAGGCTTATTTGCACTTAGTCCTTTCGAAACACTACCGACTTCTGGGCTGTCAACAACAGACTTACTGGTACTTGGTTTTTTAGCAAAAAAGTTTTGAATAGAAGCTTGCCTCTTCATTACGAACGTGGTTCACTGACGGTGACGGCCAAATCCATTCACTATACTGATAATAAAATGACGCAAAACGTTAACATTTCAGTACAACATTTGTCAAACAGATGTAAACAACACACAATAAAAATGGCTAACACTCAAACTGACTGATCTGAATTGACTGCGACTGCACTGAACGCCACCTGGCTTGGCTGCGCTTGCAGCAATGACCGCTAGAGACCAGCACAGAACATCTACCGGCGACAGGGGAGGGGACAGTAGATGTGCTACAGCGCTACAGCCACTAGGGAGGGGAGGGGACTTCCCACCATAGCACCGGTAGATGTGCTGTGCTGTGCTGGTCTCTAGCGGTCATTGCTGCAAGCGCAGTCAAGCCGGGCGGCGGCCGGCGGGCGAGAGTCCGTGACGGTCCGACTCAACTGAACCGAACTGTGTCTGCCACGGCGATGACTTCGTGGCATGATTTATGATAAATAATTTATATTATACTACTATTTTTTTCTTCATATCCATAATTTCGGGGGGGGGCCCCCCCCTTATATACGCCACTGAATAAATCATAAATCATAACTTTTTTAGTTCCTCTCTGGTAACATCAGTCCACTGTTTAGTGCTGCATATTTTGGCAGTGGTTCCCCTCAAGATGTTGCAGCTCTTAGTCCATGCCACGATCTTGTCTTTGAGGAATTCATAAAAAATAGAGCTAAATATAACGATCGGATCTGTTGTTTTTATGTTTACTTTCTCTTGGCCAGTAAATTCAAACTGCTGTGGCGCATTATTTTTGTCCTTCCATAACCCTTCAACAGCCTCGTAATGATTGTGAATGGAATTTACGACAAACTCTACATTTGGATCGACATAGGGTAATTCACTGTAGTCACGGTCATTGTTTTCAAGTTCAACCCCATTGGTTTCATTTTCAGGTTCCCCATCATTATTTTGTTCTCAAGTAAAATAAACCTCTAGTTCTTGAAAAGCATCCATATTTCCATTGACGACCCCATTTTCATCTTCATTATGTAAACATTCAAATACTACATTGATATTCTGTTTGTCTAACCAATTGTCATACCCACAGATCAAGCAACGCACATCTGCGGCGGATATCCCTCTGAACCAATTCAAAGAGATCAGGGCTTTAAAATAGACCGTTGCTAAGAAACAAGCTGTTTAATAACAATGGAAGACCTACGTGAGTGTGCGTCATCAGTCTATTTCAATGCGACCAGCTGAAGCAAAAATGTGACGCTACTCTATGCGAATGAAAATTTATTTATAATTGTGGTAGCGAACGTGTTAATACCTTTTAATCTACTTCAACGACTAATGTTTGTTTACAAAAATAAAAATTAATGAAAACATATGATTTATACAAAACTTCATTTACATTCTTAAAAAGAAAAATAAAATCTACAAGTTCAGTATTTTAGTTATTTATATTTGTCTTCTGCTTCTAGCAGTTCCTTTAGCAAACGTTTTCTCAAACTACATTCTTAAAAGGATAAATAAAATCTACAAGTTCAGTCTTTTAGTTACCGGTATTTGTATTTGTCTTCTGCTTCTAGTAGTTATTATTGACTTGTCAGTACAGTAGTAGAGCTCATCTTGAGTACAGGATCCTTTTCTTATTTTGTGATTTCTAATGGGTACTCTTTGTACTGGCCTCAAGAAAACTCTATTTTTTTCACTTTTACGAGACGTACAACATTGTCTTTGCCAGGAAACACTAGTATTACTTTTCCTAGTGACTACATACACTTTTGTTTGTCTTTGTTATGTACAACAAAAATAGACTTAACTGACAGGTGCAAAGGTTCTTCCAACTCAGCATCGTAATGGCTTCTACAGAATGACTTACACTGCGGCACAACATCCTAATTTGAGTGTTCCACCATCTCTAGTGGTAGGGATTCCATTCTGCATCTTTAATCTTTCCTCTGCATTAAATCCCCACTAGAAAAAACAGGCCATGCTGCAGTGCGGGTAGCGCAACACTACGTCACAGTGGTGGATAGTTGTACTAAACTCTTACCATTAAAATCTTACAAACAGCCAGCTTGTCTAATCTTACTAATATTATAAATGTGAAAGTTTGTGTGTTTGTTTGTTTGTTTGTTTGTTTGTTTGAAGTTCAATTACGCATTAACTACTGGATGGATTGGGCTGAAATTTGGCATGATGATAGATCACATTCCCGATTAACATATAGGCATATTCTTATCTCAAAAATCCTTTCGGGCTCGGCCCCAGTGGCTCTGAAGTTCCCCATGTTAACCTTATGAGTATTCATATTTAAAGGGAATTAAAGAATTTAGTCAGCTGTTTCAACTGAAAAAGTTGGTTCTATGATTTGCAAAAGCATTAAAAGTTATAAGATTTACCAACAGGATGCAGCACTATATTTTTTTATCATTTATGAAAACAGCTAATTTGAACTAAGCAGCAGCAAAAACCTGTGGTAAGCAATGAGAACTGTCAAAGTAGGATTGTTTACAGTTATGTTTATTTTTTGATTTCATGAATAATTTGTGATATTTAGAAAATTTTTTTAATTCGTTTTTCTCTATTGTTTAGGTGAAGTGGTAGAACATTATGACTATTGTAGATGTGTCATACTATAGTATAGCCTACTGTAAATTTAAAGAAGCAAATTTTATCAAACTGTGTCTTCCCCCATTGCAAACGCAAAGCTTGAGTATAACTGGAATAATCATTTTATACTTATATGTCAACCCCGTACGAAGGACGGGTATGACTGCTAGTAATATCTATAATCTATATTATATACAGCCCGATGTGTAACTGACT